>NC_135634.1:14704711-15006923 GCF_053574225.1 Canis aureus
TAAATGGGTTGTAGTTGAAGTGAGTATGTTTCGACTGATCCCCATTTCTGATCTCTTCTGTACATACAGAAACACAAAAATCACAATTCTAAGTCCTCTCAAAGATGGTAACACCTTCCCTTGTTAAAAAAAATACTTGAAAGACTCCTGGGTAGGATCAGAAAACACAAGGAAGGAGGGTCTCACTTTACAGGGGAAGTAAAGGACCATAGTGAAAGTGAACACGAGCCTCAGTGGGCTCTGGGATCCCCCAGCTGGAACCAGACATCCTATCTAGGAAGCTCTGGTCACAGGGGTATTTTGAAAGCACAGGCAGAAAAGCTGGAGATGATACCACAACATCAAAATGTAGAATTAAAAAATGCTTATGAATTGCTCCACAGTGATTTTGACTCTGGTTGTTAAAAAAAAAAAATGCTTTCACTCCGACCTGTTTATACAGCTCAGTGTTAAATGTACTTCTCTCTAAACACTCTTCAGCTGGAATATTCGGTCAGATTTTTAACTATTGAGGAAATGTTATGGAGGCATATATAACATCTGTCCAGGAGAGAGATCGTGCTGGTAAAGTTCCCTTTCAGTACCTGATCATCAGATCCCCAACAAATGAGCCGGGTACATTATCGCCTCAACCTGGGTTAATTTTTTTTTTCTGACTACAATGAAATTTCACAGATACTTGTGTTACTCTAGTATACAAAGTAACCTCAAATAGTTTCCTTAAAAAAGAGATCATTACATGTAAAAAAAGGGACCGTAAAAAGCCCTACTTCAAATTCGAATTCTTTTAAAAGCTTCATTACTTATTTCCCTGTGTGCTACCCCCTTCCCATTTCCCAGGTTAAATAACCAAGAAAGTTGCCCAAGCCCCATCATCCATTCTGCACTGTTTCTTTCAATATGTAAATTCCAACTGCCTGAATGCTCTGCACAAGCCCTTCTTGTTATCATTGGGGTTTTTGTTTGTTTTTAGGTTTTTAGTCTTGAGTGGGCTTTTACTATTAGCTCATTGAGAATGTTATTGAGCATGCCAATTTCAGCTGGAAAAATAAGGAATACAAATTCATTATCTGGATTTCAAAGTCTTTTCCAGAGTATTTGCAAGGGAGGATCCTTGTGGGTATGGAATGCCATTTTTATAAAGGTTCATAGGAGAAGGATGAGAAGTCACCCCCTAAAGTATCCAGAGTATGGTGAAGACAATATAGGGCACAAATGTAGGATTTAGTCAGCCATATATTTAGCATTCTGTCAAACCCAGGGAAATCTATTCTAACACTATTTCTCTTTTAATAAAATACCATTTTTGGCATGTGCACACACACACACACACACACAGACACACACGATAACCCTAGAAAACTAAACTAGAGGATGAAACGTAGGTGTGTATCTGCTTAAAAATCATCTTATTTTTAAAAAGCATAAATAATAAAGTTCTACTAGCATTAGCATAATCCTGACACTTATTTCATTCATGTGATATTAATTTCATTCCTTAAATATGACCACATTATGCTATTTTTGTATCGACTGTATCTTGGCTGAATTCATATTTACTCCTATATGTATACTCCCCAGAATATCCCTAGTCCCCAGGAAAATTCTACACTCAGTCACAGGGCAGATATGGAGTTCAGAGCAGAGATGGACTAAAGCAAATGAGATATTCTAAGTGCTCATGAGATAGTTCTGAAAATGATGCCATATCAAATGCCAACATCTTGTATCGGGTTTTTAGAACCGGAACAGAATATAAAGAAAGACAAGTTAATTGTACAGTTTACTTTAAATTCTAGGCTGGCTTCTCTGTCACCTGAGTATGACACTTCCCACTGACATCAATCAGCTTGCAGCATAAGGCACATGGCTTGTCATTCGCCTCAGGAAAACAAGTAGGGAAGTGAATTATGTACTATCAATACTCCCACCTAATACCTACAATTCCAAAGCCAAATCAGAGCAGGTGGGTCCCTTACTCTAGTGCTCTCCTACATATACTCCTCTCAATCATATAATACAACCAGAAATCATTATACTTTTCTCCAAAGTATAAGAACACTTCAGTATTTCCCTCTGGAGGAACTCACTTTTAGTTTTACGGCATGCCTTGTAAGAAGCGTGTTATTACAAATACTGTCTAGGACCAGTTGCTGTCACCACAGTGGCTTTTGAGATTTCTCCAAAGGTGTTAATTTCCCTTTCCTTCACCTAGGTTTACTGAGATATAATGGACATATAACACTGAGTAAGTTTAAGGGACACAACATGCTGATTCGGTACAGATAGATTGCAAAATAATTACCGCCAGTGTGTTAGCTAACAATTGTATGAGTCACATGATTGCTATTTTCTGTGGAGAGAATATTTAAGATCTACTCTCTCAGCAACCTCCAAGTACATAACACAGTATTGTTAACTCTAATGATCATGCTGTACATTAGATCCCTACAATTTATTCATCTTACAACTGCCAGTTTATACTCTCTGACCAACATCTCCTCTTTTCCCTACTTCTCAGCTGCTGGTTATCACCATTTTCATCTCTCTTTCTAGGAGTTCAACTTCCTTAGATTCAATATATAAGTGATATCATACAGTATTTGTCTTTCTCTGACTTCATGATTTCCCTTTGTGTTGTCCGCAGGACATGGGACCGTATTCTTCAAAAATACATCTAAGGTTCTTTCCTCTGAAAAATCAACGTAGCAAAGATAAGAACGCTCCAGTATTTCCCTCTGGAGGAACTCACTTTTAGTTTTACGGCATGTCTTGTAAGAAGCGTGTTATTACAAATACTGTCTGGGACCGGTTACTGTCACCACAGTGGCTTTTGAGTTTTCTAACCAAGGTCACATAATAAGGACACAGCTGAGCTGGATTCACATCTGGATTCTCAGTGTAATTATCAGCCTGCTATTATTTCCTAATTGTTAATATCACCGACGGAACTGAAATGATCTCATACTCTCAAAATATGAAACCATGTGTATAAAATGAAGCTCTGCCCGTTCTCCATCTTAGTCCTTTCAAAAGAACCAAGGAAAGTGCATTCTAAATGAAATGTCCCAAACCTCATTTGTATGTACAGCATGCATTTCCCACTAGCATCTCTGACCCCACAAACCTGCATATTTGGCTGATGCACACATGGAGCGGAGGCAGGAAAGAGCAAGCAGGAGGGCGAATGCAAGTATCACCATCTATTTTACTATGGGTAAAGACAGATGAGAATGAAAAAAAAAAATCTACCTCCAGCTTCAGGGCTAAATAACATCTACTGCCTTCATAGCACTTTATAAGCTGAGGAACCAGAAAGAATTGGGCAATTGCCCGAGAAAATTCATACTTGGGGTGAATGGACTGCAGTCTTTACCCACTCCCAGGATCAAGGCACATACTGGAGGATGGTGGTTTATAAAAATTACTAAACCAGAGCCATAATAGAAGATAATTAATGACTTTAAAAGTTTCTCCTATATTAAAAGATAACGTATACTTTTTCTTTCATAAGTAATAGATGTAGTCACAGGATTAACTTACATCCTACAACATTTCAAAAACTTCCCTCATAACCTGCAATATGCTTTCCAAGGACATTCCACCAACGAATAAATCAACTGTTAACTGATGGTGTACACGTTCCTCAAAGGACCTTCACCTCATTCATCAATATAGGTTTTCATAACTAATTAGCATTCTTGCTAAGGTTCAGAAAAACTCAGCAACAGGTGAAGTGGATGAAATTGATCAACTTGTTGAAAGCTTCAGAACAAATCACCGCAGAACTCTTTCAGTGGTGCTGCTTGACACCTCAAGACACATTTGTCTGATGTTTCTCTAAGCCTTTCCAGTCCCACATCTGCCAAAACCTGATGCAACTTCCACCATTACAAATGAAAAATGTGACTGGTAAATTCCATATGTAAAAGCAAAGCAATGTTCCCAGACTTTGTGGCCACCCACAATGGGAGCAAGTCCTGTTATCTCCTCTACATCGAGCTTATTCCCTGTGCTTCCTTCCTTTCCTGTGACCTGACCATCTACCACTCTGTTAGAATCCTATAAGAATTTCTCCTTTGTGACAGCATCTTCTTTTGTATTAATCTCCTAGGGCTACCACCACAAAATGCCATAAATTGGTTGGCTTAAAACAGGAAAATTTATTGTCTCACAGTTCTGGAGGCTAGAAGTCTTAGATCAAGGGCTTGGCAGGCTCCTTTTGAGGACTGTGAGGGAGAACCTGTTCCATGCTTCTCTCTCAGCTCCTGGTGGTTTGGTAGCAATCTTTGGCATTCCTTGGCTTGTGGAAACATTACCCCAACTTCTGCCTCCACCTTTACTGGAGTGTTTTTGCTGTGTATCTGGGTTCAAGCTTCCCCTTTATATAAGGGGAGTCCTACTGGATGAGAGACACAATTCAACCCATAATACCCCTAGAACTTCCACCTCTTCAAAAATCCTCCACCTCCCAAAGGAACTTGACTCTCCCAGGAAAGCCCCCCCTACAACTCTTGGGTGCACTACACATTGCCCCACATTCCATATACTTGAGACAGAGAAAGTGAGCAATGGCCTTCTCTTAAAAAGGTCATTTCCAAACCACTGCTTATTCCACCTGCTCTAAAAAACCCAGGTTATGAGGTCCCAATGCATATTCCTCAGGATAATTGTCCAAAGATTCATCACCAATAAGAAAAGTAGGGGGTACTTAAATAAGTCAAAGCCTTGGTTCCTAATTAGTCCCTACCTTGTCATACAACTTATCTGGTGACAAAACACATGTGTCCCTCCTTGTTATAGGCTTTGGCCACATGGTCAGTCATTGCTGACATTAACAATGTACTTTACATATGTACCTCATCTTATATAGCTCATATGCACGTTGAGCAATTTGACTCTTAGAAATATCTCTAAGAAAGATTGCTGAGATTTCCATCAATAATCATCTACATCTCTTGAATATTTACAACAAAGAATGAAATGAAGGCGGGTACCTGTCCTCAGGTATGGTGGACTCGGGTTCAGGCATCTCCAGAGCCTTGTCAGAGTCACACATCCAAGGGGGCAGATCCAGCCTCAGAAAACAATTCTCCTGATTCCTGGGTCCAGTGCCCTTCCTGCACATGTCATAACATTGAGCTGGCATTTCACAGAAGTTGCATTTTAGTTGAATCAATAATTAAACTTTTCTAAGCTTTTAAATTTAAGAACTAAAATTTTGCCTGAGTGTATGATTCAGCTATCTTGGGGACACTCCTATTCTCGATACTCTGCTCATTAACTGCTAAGTACTACCAAGGGAGACCATCACTCCCAATATTTTGAGACACTAAGCAACAATCTATTTCAACTTCACACTTCATCAGCAGTCTTAGAACGTTAAAATTATATCTAATACTCATCCAAATTTCCATGGTTTTCTAGAATTAGTTGATTTTTAAACTTTTTTCAGAAAAACTAAAATATGAGAACTCATTTTATCCTTAAGAAATTATTTTATTATGTAGTTTTGAAAAACTATGTGTTATAAATGTCTGATTTTTAAAATAGATTTACTATAGTTATAAGACAGGTGAATAGGTACAGACTTATGGACAAAAAGGAATTCTTAAAGATTGGCTTTCTTGTTTTGGCAAGGTGTCTGAGATTCTCACATTCTTCAGCCTTCTAGAATAAAATCTAAAGGTCTACATGATATATTGACATTTTATATCAACCACTGACACAGCAAATTAGCTTACAGATTAATCCAGTTGGACTAAACATCTATTTGTATACTAGAAACTCCTTTAGTTGAGTATCTCTTTAGCTTCTACAAATCAACAAATAGGAGATTCATTGTCTCTCCTGTCAACTTGGACTTGCTTGCTATAATCCCTCTTGTGGGTATTACAATGACCATCCACTCTGCCAAGCTCCAGTGATGAAGCAATCTACAACTTCTCTTGCCTCCCCCTTGGATCTTCAACCTGATTTTGCCTCCTAGGTTTCCTTGTGGTCCATCTATTTTGATCAACCTCACTATCATAGTCTCATTTTAGATTTTCCTCACTTCTGCTGTTATATTCCTATCCTCCCTGGTGTTATGTCACTTTCTACCAATGACCGCCTTCTAGTCTCCTTAGCTCTTCAACAGGGAAAATTATGGAAACCAAAATAAACACTGCTGGTTATCTTTTCTACAAAACAAGCCAACTCTTTATTGAGGATGAGCAACGTAGGTGGCCCCTAATGGCCCATCCACCGTAGTATATTGTGGGGGTCCAGTGGATACTTCTAAAGATTGCTATTCTTTGGCATTTTAGTACACATTTCTTCTATTCACTTGGATTCTGCATTTCACATTATTTTTCCCCAGTTGTATGAGTATGCATTTTCCAAGCTGTATCTCATTTTGTTATTTCCTGCCCATATTTTTAATCTCCTAAAGGTATAATTATAATATTTCTGTCTTTCCAGGTTTTTGAAATCTCCTCTGATTTGGGATCATCTGCCAACTTCATTAATATGAAGTTTATTTCTCCTTAAATAAAATGGGATACAGCATACAATCCCAGTAACATCAAGCTACAAGTGGTAACCTTGCCATTTATATTTTATTTACTGTCTCTCTACTATTTTCCATCTGTGGGGCTCTGCTCCAAGCCAAGTTGGACTTATTTTGCAGTGGAACAAGGTCAAAATATATTGTAAAGAAAATAAGAAAAAGAAAACCTCCTTCCACACTATACAAAGGCTGTTTTCATCTCTCAGTTTACCCAGAGAGAGAGAGTAAGAAGGTTAACAGCCATAGGTTTCACTCTTTAAACCTTTCTGTTCCCATTTTAATATAGTTTGACTGAAAGAGAAAAGAATTTCTCTTGCAAGTAAGAGCATAAGGCCAAGAAGCTCCATTCAGGGTAAAGGAGGAGTCAGGTGGGATGTGGTGAAAGCCTCTGATGGGTAAGCAGCAGCTGCTCCCATTGCCTCCCTAACACATGACCAAGATGCCCAGAGACCCGGGCTTACAAGCACCGTGGAGGGCTGGCACTCCAGCATTCAGGCCCTGACCAGGAAGGGATCATTCAGACATCTGAGAGAACTCCAGACAATTCTCTTCCCCTCCTTGAATGAACGACGTGACTCTCCTGCTCCAGAAGTTCAAGAGAAAAGGGAGAGTTTTTACTCACCAATTTCACGTGTCAATCTCTCTTTCCCTCCCACACTCACCAGCCAGGTAAAAGACCTTTACTTGAGATTAGTCCAATTACCAGCTCACTAATTTACACTATTTTGGATTTTGAAAGTTTTATGTTTTTATGTTTCTTTCTAAAAAAGAAACCAATATTCACATATCCTGTGCTGAACAGCTGTAACAGATGCAGCCTTATCTTGCCACCTCATTAGGAGAAACAAACAACTATAAATCTTGTATTACATCCAGAAAGTTGTCAGCTTGAAATAAAAGCTGGCAGGGATCCAAGTGGCATGCCTTCTTGATTCCAGTCTTTTTGCCTGTAGTTCTTACATATGTAAATTGAGAAACTGTTAGCAGAAGCAAGCCAGCTAAAAACAGATGTGTTTAGGGTACACAGACACATTCGAGGGGCCCTCCAGGCCTGGCCCCCTCCCCACCCTTCACCACAAATCCCTGCTCCTTCCTATTCTGGGTTCTCCCCCCACACCCACACCCTTTGCCTCCCCACCTTCCTCCCATCACAACACGTTTTTATCATTTACTACTGGCTAAATTCTCATGTCCAGCCATGGTGGTAGACCTCAGAATGAAAATACAGGATATAAAAAAATTCCACAGCCCTGCAACCTTTCTAAAGATTAAATCATAGTAACTATCAGAGAAAGAGATGGGGGAGAGGGGCAGAGACCCTAGGATTAGAGACTATAGGGACATCACACCTGTGTTTCAGATTTGCAGTCAGTGCCCCTCTGCTTGTGAGAAGTCTCTGGGATAGGGGTGTTTAAATCCCAGCCCACCACTTACTCTGGGCGGGGATGGGGGAGTCATCTTGGACTCTACTAGGGTTTTCTCATGGGTAAGATGGAAATAATACTTCTGAAATCAGAGGGCTGATACACAGGTTAAATGAGCTAGCACACCTGATGCTCTCAGCCCAGGGTAGGAGACAGTCCTCAGACTCAGCAAGTGGTATCCTTACTGATTGAAAGTGTTGTCTGGTCTCTGCGAGTGAACGTGATAGTCCCTGGGGGCAGAGTCGGCTGTGGGTTACTTCTAGAAGGGAGGTTCTACTACCTGCATACTGGTAGACCAACAGGTAACTCCTTGGTCAAACCAGAAAGGATTCTCTTAACTTGAGATTTTACAAAATAACCAAGAGAATTACCTCAGGCCCCAGTGGGGATAGTTTTTAGAAACTGCACACAGGAACAAGATGCAAATTCCTGAGTGTGTGTGTTGGGTTAGGCCTGAGTAATCTGCTTTACCTTTGTGAGAGTCTGTTCCCTCATATTTAAACTTGGGATAAAACCCCACACCCTTACTTACTCACCCTTTGTTTACTCTTCAAAGTGCTTCTGTCCCTACGATGCCACCCTCCTGCCGGATGGATACCATGACATCACTACTCCAGCACTTAGGTCATCTCAGTGGACTCTGACCCACACCCCCTAAACACTGAAAACCTCTCTCCTTGACAGGCATCTCATTTGATGGTTTGTCTTCCTTTACGCTTGCTGGTCTGCATTCCCTGGAGCTCTAGATCAGGCATATCTACACAGCATACACTCTGATCCACTCCTACGATCAACTACAGTCTCCCTGTTGAGAACTATCTAGACCAGGGGTCAGAAGACACATGGTTCTAATCCAGCTCACTGCCCATTCCTGCTACTAAGTTGTACTGGAACCCAGCCACTGGCATTGTCCACAGCTGCTTCTGTGCGACAACAGAATTGAGTGCAGGGAGACCATGAAGTCTGGGGTATTTACAAGCTAGCCCTTCCAGGACACATTTGCCAGCCCTTGGTGCAGGTTGTATCCTCAGTCACACTTGTATCTATGGCTCCGGCTCAGCCTGCAGACCATGTCTCACGTCTCATAGGTCTTGTGTTGCACTCAGGGCTCACAGAAACACAACTCACATCTGGAAATATGACAGCACATCCCTAAAAGGGCCATCTTTAAATCACATCCATTTGTGATAGTTAGGTCATCCTTACTCCTGCTCTCAAAATCCCTGTCCTGGCCCCAGCCCACTATTGTCAGCCATCTCCTGGGCTACCATCTATTCTCCCTTGGAAGGCTAAAAACGTTTCCTGGTATCCTTACTTTCCTGATTCACCTATCCTCTCATTCATCCTTCCTCTCCTGTCAGTTATTTTTCTCACTTAAAAATTTCTGACTTTTATTTCTCACTCAGTGTCCTCTAAGACACAGCCCCTAACTCTTCAGATATATCTAAACTTATGTCTCCTTTCACATCCAATACTCAAGCTAGCCAGCAACCAGCAACCCAGGATTTCCAAGAGGGAAGATCTAATACCCAGCTTCTAGTGGGGGAATTGAACCACGGAATTCAACAAATGAAGTTATACTTTAGGTGTCGTGCTAGAACCCAGGTCAACCACCTTTTCTTGGGTCTCCCTTGACCATCAGAAAGAACTAATCACATGTTCCTTTCTGCCACCACTACACCTTTATCTTACCTCTGTTAGAAAGCTTATCACAATGGCTCATGATGATCTGTTACATTCTGTCCCTTCTATGGGTCTGTGAACTCTCTGAAGGTAAGAGCTGCTTTAAACAACCCTGAAGCTCCAGTATCTCATCCATTGGTAAAGGGCCACCAATGGGAGGTGCTCACTAAATGCTTGCAAAGATCCTATGTGTTTATAAATGGCAAAGTACTACATGAACATCAGTTGCAGAAGAGATAAACCACTGTTCCCTAATGTTTTATGTTCAGTTTACTCCCCACTTCCAATACTACAGGCATAGACTAGAGATGAGGAAAAGCCTTTAGCTAAGAACTTCAAGTCCTTACAGACAGGCTTTCCAAGTGTTATCTCAGCAATGGGCCTGGTTCCTATTCCCAGTTGGACACAGAGGCCTTTCCAAGTAGTACTAACCAGGAACAGAAATGGGGACCAGGATGGGAAGGGTTTAGAAAGGAAGGCAATGCTTCATGTATACAGCAACTCACAATCAATACTGAAGTTTATCCAATTAAACTTCATTTCTGAACATGCACCACATGTTGGGTGCTGTTTGCAGTCTTCATAGCAAACTTGTTGTGGTAAAAGAGGACTCAGAAGAAATTTAACGTGAAAAGAAAGTTAGAGGGTAACTTGATCTTGTTTGTTCATTGGGAAAAGGCAATGTTACAAAAGAGGTAACCAGCTGCTCCTCATCTCCAATGGAGAAAAATCAAAAGAGAAAGGGGTTAAGCTGTGCCATAAGGTATTGAAATTAGGTAGAAGAAATAATTTGCTGACATCAAAGGGTATTAAACACTATTTGTGGTTTACAATTTTATTGTTAGGAGGTCCTTAAATAGAGAGCATCTGGGCAGTTGTAGCTGAAGAAAGGAGATAGAATGGATAAATTCTCAAGCTACCTCTTTGGACCACAGCTGATTTTTTTTTTTTTTAAGTAGGCCCATGGATAAAATAGATTAAGTGACTCAACACTCACAAGTACTGTACAGCATACCTTTGAAAAATAACCATTAAAATCCAGTAAGTGAGAGGGTAAACAGAGTATGAAGAACAGAACAAATAACTATTAAATTAGCATGAATTAAAAGGCAGAGATTCCTCATGAAAAGAATATAAGTTTGGAGTTCTCTTGCCCTAGGTTTCTAATCTCCACTTGCCATTTCTGACCTAGTAGACTTTGTGAAAAATGCATAATACACAAAGTACACCATGAAAAATAAAACATGTGCACTCACATGCAGGTACATGCAAACAAGAAGAGTTACAAGGAAATAACAGTAGTTGTCTGAGAATGGTGACACCATTAGTGACTTTTATTTCCTTCTTTTTTTCTTCAAAATCAACAATATTTATTACTTTTACAGGGGCAGGAAGGAAAAAATTCCCCCCTCCCCAATCTGTCTTGGTTTTCTGGGCAATATAATCCCTCATGCCATTCTTTATTATGCTATAAACTAACTTCTCTGTTAATTAAAACACCTGCTGTTAGTCCGATTATTTCCTTATTAGGCACTGAAGCCTTTCATGACACACATCTCCCACTGTCTATATTTCATCATAAAGGCATGTACTATTATTCTTAGATCCAACCCATTCACTTTTCTCACATGCAGGGAAATCACACCTCTGAGATAGAAGAAAAACCATAGCCAACTACAATAATTCTACATTTGGGATGGGAACAAAGGAAGGATGGAAGTTTTGTACTCCATTTTCAATAAATTTTCAATAACTTCCAAATGTTTATGCTTTCCAGGTTTCTTTACACCTGTGGGATGAATCAGCATAATACAGTAATACAGGGTATATTTTTTCAGCCATAAGTTACTTCTTTTACTGGAATAAATCATGTATTTTTTTTCACAATTTTTATCCCTTTGAGACTTGACTGATTGATTTGATAAAACATAATATCCATTCTGTTATCACTTAGTTTGTTAGACCAACTCAGCTCATAGACGCATTGGAATCCACTGAAAGGACACAATGAAAAATAAAACATTTCAAGTAAAATAGTCTCACAGGAAATAAAATAACACTTCTTTAAATGATTAATTTACATCAGTGAATATTTTTGGCCACAAACAATATATTAAAAATAAATTCAGGAGACATTTCATTTATTTATCTTAGGTATTAAAATTTAAATAGTATCTAGACTTTTGGAACAACAACAAATAATACCTTAGAGATCATGTAGCCTATCCCTCTGATTTCACAAACAGGAAGTGGAGGCCTGAAGTGTGAACAGTTTGCTCAAGGCACTGGAGGTGGCTAGTGATGGGATCACTGTGTGGCCACCACCACATCTTCTGAGTTCTGGTACAGATACTTTCCCATAGTGCAATGCTGCTCACCTCTGCCGTGACACTGGAAGGAACAACTGGCAAGGGACCATCAGTATTTCCACTTCCAAACACTATTTTTTGGGGAAAAAGTTGCTTCTTTCCTCTAATCCCAATGATTGGGAGTAAGGATTTCTTTCCTCTTGGAAAATCCCAGCTCTTTGGGCTGGGGAGAGAAAAGCTTGGTTTTATCCTGACCTGAGGGAGATAGAGCAATATGTCTGAGGAACGTTAGAGGATAGGCAAGGGAAGAGGCTGGAAGGTGAAAAGTCAGTAGCGCAGAGAAGCGGAATACAGTGCTAGGGATGTCTCAGGGACACCAGAACTGGGAGGATACTCTGCCCACCAATGAAGGAAGACATTTTCCTGTTTTATGTTGTCAATTACAAATCAATCGCTTTTATCTCTGAGCCTAAGTTTTTCACAGCCTTTCATATAAATGAAATCAAGTTTCAGATGTAGTTGCTCACAGTTTTGTGTAGAAAGAACAAGTTTGCTGTACATGAAACAAAGTGTTTTCCCAGTTCTAAGTGACACCTTCATATGAGTCACCTAGTGAGCCCCATTTCTCGTGTTCATGTGTGTCATGTGTTAGATTCTGCTACACATCCCTCCACTTTTTAAAAAAGCTGAATAAAAAAAAAAAGCCGACTGGAGCATTATACTTTTGTGAATTTGATTATACCAACAGAGATGTTCCACTTACCATCTGGGTGATGCTAAATATCTTACATTGGCTCTCAAGGACTTAGTAACTTAGTAACTTAGTACAGGGGTCCCTCCAAATAAAAAACACCCTATGGCCAAAAACGTCTGGGAAGAGGATGCGGAAAACCGCAGGCACAGGAATCTAACTGGACAATATTTTAACTATTATGGCTTTAACAATTATCTGTAGTCCTTTCTTTAACCAATTAAACCATAAAAACCCAAGAACTCCTTGTCAAATCCCACCTTATGTAGTAAGCTTTTCCCAGATCAGAAAATTGAGCAGGGAGTCCACAGTTGGCCTTCTTTATGGCATTCATGTTAGGTCTATTAAACCTGAAAAAACTGCAAAGTAAGAATACAGAGCAAAGTGAAAAAGCTCAGCCCATAAAGAGAAAGGAGCACTGGGTAGTACTTGTGAGTCTGTGAAGTAGCGTACCACCAGAGGCTATAAATTCTGAGAAGGGCAGAAGCTACCACGTGAGCCCTTTTTCACACGTTTACTACATTTTAAACACCAGCAGTAAAAGCAGAGAACACCAATATAATAGCAGGTAATCCTGACACACAGCTGACACTTGCAAGCCTACCTGACTTGCAAACCACTATTCCCTTTTGTTCTTCCAAACTAGAAGCAATTTGATGGACTTGAAGACAAATCTGCCTTAATCTGATGTTTGCTTTCTAATAAATTGAGATATGGACAGACAAAAATAAATTCGAGAAGTGTCTATATACTGCATTCCCTTTTGACACAAGGCATGTGAGCATACTAAACACTCAGGGTCTTGGAAGAGCCACCAAATTTAACACTTTCTTTCACAGTGCCATTATTAGCACTTTGTACAATCTTCCCTTAATTGTAATTTATGAAATGCTTAAGGAGGATGAGTTCCTAAGTCTCTTATAGATCTTTTATCACCAATTCTAACTTTTTTAGTTAAACAAAATCATCTAAAAGTGAAGGGGAAGAAACAAATCAGACAAAAGAAGCCAAACAAGTATAGGACAGGACCAACTTCATCCAAGCCTTGCTAGGGCAATAATGCTAATAATAGTAATAATAATACCAAGCCAAGAAAAAGATCCAGGTGTCACAACAGACTCCAAGTAATGATGTAGTAAGTTGGACTCAGACCCGAATTCTGATCCTAAACTGCCTACTTGTAAAACAGCAGACAAAGTACTTACTCCAGCTCAGTGGGAATGTCAAGGGGGTGATAATTAGGGTCAAATGAGAATACCTGAAAGCACCTGCACAGCATCTGGTCTGGCCACACTGCGGGTGGCATCTCACCCCTTCCCTTCCCAGTACTCTGTAGGACAGAAGCGCCAAGAGGCACAGGGAAAGTGAGAGAGCGGGAATCAAAGCAAGGTCACCTTGATCCTGCCTTATGTGGTAATAAGTGAATATGCTTAGATTAGAGTCCTAAAACAGAGGAGAAAATGAGGAAGAGCACAGTGGAACCAGTAGAGGCAATTCAAGGGCGTAGTCTTGTGTAAGGGTAACTGAATAAACCCACTAAAATCTTGTGTAGGGTCAGCACTGAGGGTATATGGACACAACAGGAAGGGCACCCATGTGACAGGATCTGAGATGAAGTGACATTTGCATTCTGAAAGAGTTCTCCGAGGCAGTATTAACAGCTGTCACCTCCCAGGGAGAATGCAATTGCAACTAACTGGACAACAGTTTCAGGCACACCATTCTCTGCCCACATTTATGTGCTAATTACACAGTTTCCCCACATTTGTTGCAGTGGATGTGGTGAGGACGTCTACCTGAAAGCCCACAGTTGTGGAGACAGCACAAGAGGGAAGACAGGACAGAAGTGGCTCTGTTCACACAAAGCCTTAGGGCCTGCGACACAGGAGACCCCTTCTTGGAGGCTCAGATGCTGCACCCACAATTTCCAGATGAGCATCTCACATGTCTGCTAGCAATAGTGTGATGCAGTCTTGGACCACATAAAATGTCTATTTTCTCCCTCAGGCAGAGACATTTTATCTATCCATCTCATGGATCAAAGAAATATCCTAAGTTATCCTGAAAAGCAATATGACTTTTACATATTGGTGGCTTCTGCTCAAGATGCAAGGCCCAGCATAGATGAAATAGCGGGCAAGAACTCGATGCTACTTTTACTGCCATTATTAAACAGGTAATGTTATCAGCCAACTACTATACTAAGGACCATTTGTATGGATGTGTCCTTGAGGTAGATGTCCCCACTTCATACCATTTAAAAGGCATGATTCTAGCCAACTCCTGGATGAAGGCCACAGCTGGTAGATGGTAGAGGCCAGATTGAAAGCCAGGAGTGTTTCACTTCAAAATCTTATTTTTGTTTTGTTTTTTTATCGCTATGGTTTCAAAGTCAATTCACAGCAGGAATTTAGATATTATTAAATTCTCCATAAGAAATTATTAGTAATTTGTTTATTAATAAACAGATTAAATAAAATAGGAACTAAGGACTATTATTCCAAGTCTTGACGTTTCATAAAGACTATAAAAACAGGTTTTGGCTTTAACTAAAGCCAGCATGTGGTTCTTTGAAGCCAAGCCGTATGTGAGCTAAAAGCAGGAAAGAGCCTTGTGGATGACCTGGCCCTCACCACACCCTGGGGACAGAACTGCAAGGTAGGGGAAGCTGTGCTTGGTGAGCAGCCCACGTACCACGGGTGGGCCTCAATGCTAGGACCGCAGCACAGAGGCCTCAACTCCAGAGTCAGGGTCTGGCCAATTTAAGATTTCCGTCTGGGGTAGTTTCCCATATGCAGACTTTGCAGAGTTAATGTTCTATCCATAACTGGGGCAAATCGGTAGGAAATTACAAAGGGGAGCATATTCCCAGTGCTTTGTCATACTTGAGGAAATGAAAGGATTTAAGCATATCTGGCTTGGGTAAATATTTTCTCTATAAAAGTTAATCTACAATTACACTTAATATGAAATATTATATAGAAAAACATCCCACGTGTTTTTGTTGCTGGAGGACACTTTCTAGTTTGTGTTTTATTAGTGGTCCCCACGTAAGTCTGAACAATTCCCTCTGGGGAAGTTTATTCCGGATGATGGCTGACTTTAGCCATGAGCATTTCCAATCAGCCAGGACACAAGTTCTCAAGTTGTCCAAAGACCTGTGCTATTTGCATTTCAGTATTGCAAATACAGCTCTTACCGTCTGGTGGATGCTGTGGCTTTGACAAGAGAGAATACAAATAATGACAATGACAAGATCGCCTCCCTGGTTGTCCATAGCACTGTGTGGTGACTAATGTTCCTGTGAAACTAAACACCACCAAAAAACAAAAAACAAAAAAAAACCCAAAAGCTCCAAACTTCTTTCTGTAATGTTCCAGTAAACAATGTTTCGCAGATTACCAAAGTTTGTTCACGGGTTGAGCTTGAATATTTTTCAAGGTTAATGATTTATCTTGAAAATTCCAGTGACCTCTACATTCTCTATCACACCACAGAGTTAGGCTGATCTACATATAAAAAGCTTTACTCTGAGATCTGGGGGGGAAATGTGCCCCAGATTTTGTGGTTTTGTTTACCTCAGCTCTGCACAGAGGTATGTGCACACTGTGCCCCAGCAGGAGGAGGATGGGGATGATAAAGATACCAGATTACTACACTGAAAATCAACAAAGAAAAAGAAAATCAAGATAGCCACATGAAGCCATTGCACCCTCTTCTCAGGGCCATTCTCTAAGCTTTTCTCTGTAGAGCCCCCCAGCACTCCTGCCTAGTGGCTGGGATTTCCTCCAGACCCCTGAAGCTCTTGCCTTCCCATGAAAAGGACTCCTTGCAAGTGATCAATTGCCATGTGCTCCCAAGCTGAAGAACAACCTCCTAAATATGTCCACGTCTGAACCCTCAGAACCTGTAAATGTTACCTTATCCAGTGAAAAGGAATTTTGTGGATAAAGTTAGGGATTTCGAGATGAAGAGATTTTCTGGGGTTATCTGAGTGGCTCTAAATGTCATCACAAGTGTCCACAGAGGGCGATTTTACTTCAGAAGAGGAGGAGGTGACGTGATGACAGAAGCAGAGAGTAGAGTGATTTATTGCGAGGGTGGAGGAAGGGGCCACAAGTCAAGGAATTTATTATTTAAAGAAATCCTTTAGAATTCAGCATCTATGGGAACCTGCAAAAGGCAAGGAAACAGATTCTCCCTTGGAGCCTCCAGGACTGTAAGAGAATAGATTCGTGTCGTTTTCAGCTACTGGGCTTGTGGCAATTGGCAGCTAGGACCCTCACCTCCCAGGCATCGCCCTGCCTACCCCTGCCCCCAGCCCCACCACGTTTCTTACATCTAGTTACAGAGACACGCTCTGCTGCTCTCATCTGCCTTCTCAAGCACAAGGGTACTTCGGCTCATGTACACAAAACATTATAGTTTATTTTATACAAATCAGAAAAATATTCTCTTTGGAAAATAATGCTCATTAAAGGATTTCTTTAACTGAAAAACACCACTGATGACTTTGAGATAAATAAGTCTACACTATTTTACCTTTAGCTTTCTAGTAAGTGTATTTCTCTCTATACCCCAAGGGGAAACATATGTTTAGCAACAGTATTTGCTTGTCAAGTTACTTATTCTTCCTACACTTCAGTTTTCTTACCAGAAAATTGGTGTTGCCATGTGAATGAAATAAACCCCACATATAAAACTCCTAGTATAAACTCCTGGCGCATAATAAGTGCTCAATATGTACTGGTACCAGTACCGCCACAGCAGGTGACATTCAGCCACAAGGTCCTCAGACTGATCTTCTGTGTTCCTTATGGAGATAGGACTTAAGTCAGAAAGAAAATCAGTCTGATTTCTTTCTAGTCTTACCACATGTGGACTCGGGCTCTTTTTCCCCTTGGGCTTATTATAATTAATTCTTTTTGCATGAGAAACAAAAATGTCATTTACAATGCAGGAACCCAAACAAGAATGAGGACCTATGGGTATTGTGGACATTAGGAGCAAAACTGGGGTAGAGTCAACAATATAGAGAAAGAAAGTAAAAGCAAGGTTGGGAGCAGTGTCCAGAAGTAAACCGAGCAAAAGTGCAATGTCCCAGTAATAAAGTCAGAAAAGCATTCAGTGAGGCAGGCTCAGAGTGTACACAGCTAGGGTTGGCTAATGCACCAAGGTGTTTGATAGTTCTGGTCAAGCAGAGGGTCACCAGGCTGGTCTACCCAGATTTGTTTTGTTTTGTTTTTTAAAGTTTTTATTTTTATTTTTATTTATTCATGAGAGACAGAGAGAGAGAGACAGAGACAGAGACAGAGACAGGCAGAGGGAGAAGCAGGTTCCATGCAGGGAGCCCGATGTGGGACTCCATCTGGGGTCTCCAGGATCACATCCCGGGCTGCAGGCAGCGCTAAACCACTGCACCACCGGGGGCTGCCCTGGTCTACCCAGATTTGTCTGGGAGTCACACTCAGGAGCCTGGCTACCTCAGGCAGACTCTCAATTATCTACCCACAGCACAAAGTGACAAGAGGGGTTCAGAAGACCTGGCTCACTTTTTCCACCCTCCACCCTCACACCCATGTGAGAGAAAGTTTGCTGGTATCCTTCCTGCTGGTCTTTGGTCCTTCAGGTCTAGGAAGGTCCACCTTGGAGGGCCAGCATCAGCACAGATTGAACACTGGCCTGTAAAGGACCTAAGATCCCACCCTGGTCAACTGTCATTGCTTCTAACCCTGGTGTGCAAGATCAGAATGTAGCTCTATACTCAGAGTTTACTGCAGACATCTAAGTCCATCCTCCTTGGCAACAGGTGGGGGGGATCCCTGTGGTCTGATGTACCAGACATGACTGTGGAAGACAAGTAAAGCATAAAATATTTAAGAAAAATTGTGGGTTTAAGGGAAAGTTTTTTAGTTCCAGGCTAGTTTTGTTCCTGTGTTTTTTCCTATTGGTAGAGGAGGATTGTTTCTCCAGGTGAGCAGTGGTCCTCAAAGGTGATGTAACAGAAAAGCCAGCACACTGCAAGGCCTCTATACGGTACTGGCATGCTTGCTGCCCAGCCAGATGGATGGGGGTTGGGGGAGGGCAGGGAAACACCTATATTGGGTGACATCTAATATCCAGGTGCTAGCACAAAGGTTGCTGAATAATTAGTACTTCAATCACTTGTTCATTCTGAGAACACCTGTTTATTTAAGACACCTGGAAACCAGGATGGTCAATCATTTCCTGGGCTTGGTATAGGATGAAATTCATCTGAACCTTATATCCACTCTCCTTATGTTGGTTACCTGACCATCCTGACCCTTTGCACACTCGCCCTCCAGTTACCATCCTAGGACATCAACAGATACGGGTCTGCTTTTCTTCATTTTTTCCACTCCTAACATAAGGTATTCCTACCAAAAGGGAGATCAATAGACATTTGTTTCTCTTCCCTACCCCCCAGGAAACGACCTGTGGACAAGGCAGCAGTCTGTATATGCTGGTGAGTTTTCTCACCAAAGTCACCAGAAAATGTGAATTTTCTAAATGGAGAAAAAACAGTGAGACCACTGTGTATTTCTGAAAGTGGTTAGTACATAACCTGTGCTCAGCTCATAAGGCAGTGACAATTTGCCATTGAGATAAAGCTTAGACAGTTTTTGTAACTTACATTGCTCTGAGCTCTACCTCTTTGCCCATCAGACCCTTCTTCACAATTCCACGGTTGGAAATGGGGGTGCTGTTCAAGTGCTCTGTTTAGATGCTCTTCACCTATTTGCTTTCTGATTCACCTTGTTTGTCCTCACGTTTCTATAGCAACAGTTGTAAATCTATCCCAGACTAGATCTTCCTCTCAAATAGAGGTGTTTTTTTCCCAATTACCTTCTGAAAATGCCTGAACAGTGTCCCGAAGCTCTCTCAACTGCAACGTGATTGTATTAGTTTTTTACTGTTGTATAACAAATCCTTCCTACCCTGGAGGTCGGAAGTCCAGGCCCAGGATAACTGGATTCTCTTTGCAGCATTTCCTAGACTAAAATCAAGGGATAGGCCAGGCTGGGTTCTCCTCTGGAGCTCAGGATCTCTTCTAAGCTCATAGGTCTGTGGCAAACTCAGTTCCTTGAAGTTGTGGGAATGGGTCCACATCTCCCCACTGGCTGCATGTGGGGACACTCCCAGCTCTGATGGTTACCTATATTCCTTGCTCTGTGGTTCCCCTCCAGCTACAAAGAAGCAACTGCCCATCAAATCCTCATCACATTTTAAATTTCTTCAACTGCCCCATCTCTGACCTTTCGAACCAGATTTAAAATGCTCATGTGATAGGTCAGGCCCACTTAGATAATCTCTCTTTCTTAAAGTTGACTGTGCCATAAAGGATAACCTAATCATGGAAGTAAAACCATTATATTCTCAGTCCTGGGGATTATGTAGGGAGTATCCATCAGAGGGGCAGAGAATCCTAGGATCATCCTGGAATGCTGCCTAGTACTATGGCCACATGCAAACTCATTTCTCCCATTATTCATGAATCCCAAACAACAATCAATCACTAGAGTCTCTGTAGTAATGGACAAAATTCTCCAGCTTCACAGAAACCTCCGACTGGAATTAGAAACAAAAAACTAACAAAATCCAGCTAGGATGTTTAAAAAGAATACAGAAAAGCCAAAAGTAAAAAGACACGAAAAGATGTGCTAGGAGGATGCTAACTAAAAGAAAAGTCATCATAGGCAAGTTAATTCAGATATGAGACTAAGGCAAAAAAGGATGGCTAATAATAAAGTCCCCTTATGAACAAGTGAGAAAATATAAAATTGAAACCAGGAGATAAGCCGTTTCACACTTGCAAGGTTGGTAAGATTAAAATACTTAAAAAATACAGGTCTTGGCCAAGATGTGGATTAGGGAAAACTTTTATAAATTGTTGGCAGTCCACTTAAGAATATAATTTTGCATTATTAGTAAAGTTGAAAATGCACATTCCCCACTACCAAGCAATTCTACTCCCAAGTATTATACCCTAGAAAAATATTCGCACATATGCACAAGTAGACATTTACTATTTTCTCAGCCATGTTGTGTGTAATAATAAAAATCTGGCAACAAGCCAAATACCTACTGACAAGAGAATAATAAAGTAAGTTGTGGTAACATTCACACCATGGAACTTCATGTAGCAGAGAGAATGAACACACTAAGGCCACATGAATTAACATGGATTAAAACTAAACCACCTTGAACAAACTAAATGAGACTGCAGTGCAATTCCATTTCCTCTATATTCAAATACATGTAAGGAAAACAATATGAATCATAGATGGGTAGAAACTACGAAAGAAAGCAAGTGAAAGACCAAAAAAATTGATGAGAATAGTCACCTCTGTGGGATAAAAGGGGTGATGTGATCCTAGGTACAAAGCAGTCTTCGACAGCATTGGTAAGGCCTGGCTTCTTAACCAGGGAGTGACAAATAGTGGCCTTTATTGTGGCTGTTCTATGTGATATGCATTTTTGGTATGTACACACAAAAGCCCAAATAGATAACAAACGCCAAGCAAAAAATTGGTGCCAAGTGAGTGTTGGTAATAATAAACACTGAAGGAACATGGAAGAAATCCATTCCATCTGGCAGAGGCAGAAAGGGTCTCATGGAACAGAAGAATTGCAGGAACAAAGGTCCAGAAGTATGAACATACTCAGCACAAGCAGGTTATAATAAATATACCAGTCTCATTAGTTAGACAGTCTCTACTCTGCCTAAAAGAAGACTGGAATGCAAGGCCGAGGTCAACAGCAGTGTGTTTGTAACCCCAAAGAAGTATACACAGCACCCTGCAGGAAATGGGGATGCCCCTGAGCATCCTGCTCTGGGAAGCTCTTGGGACCACACAGTATGTCAGTAAGGCTCTGAGAGGGCGATCTTGATGCAGTGCTGGGAAGCCATGCGGACTCCCATGACTGTGGAAGAGGAAGGGGAAGGCACATAGAGGCGGAGGGAGCGCTGTGGGGGTTCAGAGCCCACAGCCCCCATGGGGCCATACCACTCACACTCGCCAGGATGGCTGCAGTGACCATGTCCCATAATAACAGGTGTGGGGGAGGACGTGGAGTAAGTGGGACCCTTGCCCACTGCTGGCAGGGGTGTCAAACGGTGTGGCCACTGTGGAAAGCATTCTGATGGGTACTCAAAGAGGGAAGCATACAGTGATTCCACATTCTAGAGAAGTGACAACATATGCCCACATAAGAGCCTGAACATGGGTGTTTACAGCAGCATTATTTGTCATAGCAAAAAGGTGGAAATAGTTCAAATATCCATCGACCAATGAATAAACAAACAGGGTTGTCTCCATACAATGGAATATGACTTCACCATACCTAGTGACAGTGACATGGATAAACCTGGAAAACATTTTAGGTGAGAGAAGCTAGTCACAAAAGATTGTTTCATGATTTCATCTACATGAAACGTCTGGAATAGACAAATCTAGAGAGACAGAGAGTAGATTCCGGGCTGCTTAGGCTAACGGCTGGGATTTTAGGTATACAGGATCTCTTTTTGAGGGTATGGAAATGTTTGCCAATTGGCTGTGATGGTAGTTGTTCATATCTGTGAATACACAAAAATCCACTGAACAGTACACCTAAAAAGGCAGAATTGTTTGGTACAGAAGACACAGCTGAGCTTCTGCTCTCCAGCCCTGGGACACGCTGTTCCATACTTGCCTCCACGGGGTTAGGACGAGGACTTAGTAAGAGAATGTACATACACTTCTTAGAGGAGGCTATAGCACATTTACTGAAGACTGAATGGATAGGAAAAGTTAGATCTAAAAGAAAAAAAAAAAAACAAGAATCAAGAACTGCTAATGGAATAAGAAAAAGGAGTAACACAAAACACTGAGGACTCATATGATGGGGGGTGGGCAGGTAAAATGAGACTGTCGTCAGCAACATCTTAAAATTACAACAGCTAAAATCAGTGAGGTAGTAAATGTTCTTGGAATGCTTTCCTGGGAATCATTCATCTGTCCATCCCTGTACCTATATAATCTATCAGTTTTTCCCATTTAAGAGGCAATGTTCACTTCACTCTCAGAGCTGATAGGCCAGTGGCTCTCACTGACTGTCCACATAAATCCAGGCAGGCTGGGGCCCCCTAAAGAAACTCATTCCCTGGGTTTGAGAAAGTCAATCATGCCAAAAAACAGTTAATCTGATTTTCCCTCTCCTTCGTGAATGGACTAATTAAAATGTTTTTGGCAATCTCTGAAGGAGAACGAGCAGCTGCCCAACAGGCACAGGGGTGTGATGCTGTGGAACTGCTTTATTTTGCAAGAAATGAAATGGGAAGACATTCAAAATTAAAGCCTAGAGCCAAATCATGAAGCTTTTCCCTGGCACTGAATCGGATTCATGAAATCTAAGTGCTTAGCTGAGGAAGTCCATGTGGAAAAGCATTCACAGAAATTGACCTATGAGCTTCACACACAAGTTCAAATTCAAAAAGGCAGAACAAGGCAAAAGTCTTTTGAAACCCTGCAATCCACAGAACATGTCACTGGGTATCCACTGCATGCAGGTACGTTTTGTATGAATGATGGCCCATTCTCTTTGAGTCCCTCTGCCATTTTGCACCAACTTTGTCCATCTGCCCATTCATTCATTCTGACCGATGCCAAAAGCCAGTTACAACAGAAGAATCCCAAATTTCGTTTGTTACTATATAAAATGGTACATATTTGTAAGCCTTTACTCTTAAACAACTTTTAAAAATAGCTTAAAGCTATTTGCTGATGTTTTAATGTTTCATTGTTAATTTTTGGCTTAATAAAAACAAACTGCTCAACTCCATCTTCGTGGTAGCTGCTGCGGTGTCCGTGGTTGTCGCCGACATGCAGCTCTTTGTCTGCGCCCAGGAGCTACACACCCTCGAGGTGATCGGCCAGGAGACAGTCGCCCAGATCAAGGCAAGGCTCATGTAGCCTCGCTGGAGGGCATCACCCTGGAAGATCAAGTCCTGCTCCTGGCAGGCTCACCTCTAGAGGATGAGGCTACCCTAGTCAGTGCGGAGTGGAGGCTCTGACCACCCTGGAGGTAGCTGGCCACATGCTTGGAGGTGAAGTCCATGGTTCCCTGGCCCGTGCTGGGAAAGTAAGAGGGCAGACTCCCAAGGTGGCCAAACAGGAGAAAAAGAAGAAGACAGGCCGAGCCAAGCGACAAATGCAGTACAACCGACGCTTTGTCAACGTTGTGCCCACCTTTGGCAAGAAGGGCCCCAATGCCAACTCTTAGGTCCGTTGTAATCCTGGCTCTCCCCAATAAAGCCACTTGGCTCAGTAAAAAAAACAAACAAAAAAACAAAACAAAAAAACAACCTAGTTTTCTTTTCCTGATTCATATTCTGTCTCAGGAGGCTGAGTCTATGTATTGGTGTTCTTGGCAGATGTTTCCTAGATGGCTGCTAGACTTTTAGCAGCATCTCTCTCTCTGTCTCTCTCTTTTTTAGTACATATTGATTTTCATAGCTCATTGCGCAAAAAAAAAAAAAAAAAAATCTATATTCCTCCAGACACAACAGATTGGCATAAAGATAACAAAAAGGCTCTCAGTTTTGTATACCAGCTGGCAACCACAACCACGAAAGTGATAAACAGATAAGAACCAAAAGATTAATCAAAACCACAATGAGATACCACCTCACACCGGTGAGAATGGGGCAAATTAACAAGGCAGGAAACAACAAATGTTGGAGAGGATGCGGAGAAAAGGGAACCCTCTTACACTGTTGGTGGGAATGTGAACTGGTGCAGCCACTCTGGAAAACTGTGTGGAGGTTCCTCAAAGAGTTAAAAATATACCTGCCCTACGACCCAGCAATTGCACTATTGGGGATTTACCCCAAAGATACAGATGCAGTGAAACGCCGGGACACCTGCACCCCGATGTTTCTAGCATCAATGGCCACGATAGCCAAACTGTGGAAGGAGCCTCGGTGTCCAACGAAAGATGAATGGATAAAGAAGATGTGGTTTATGTATACAATGGAATATTACTCAGCTATTAGAAATGACAAATACCCACCATTTGCTTCAACGTGGATGGAACTGGAGGGTATTATGCTGAGTGAAGTCAGTCAGTCGGAGAAGGACAAACATTATATGTTCTCATTCATTTGGGGAATATAAATAATAGTGAAAGGGAATATAAGGGAAGGGAGAAGAAATGTGTGGGAAATATCAGAAAGGGAGACAGAACGTAAAACTGCTAACTCCGGGAAACGAACTAGGGGTGGTAGAAGGGGAGGAGGGCGGGGAGTGGGAGTGAATGGGTGACGGGTACTGGGGGTTATTCTGTATGTTAGTAAATTGAACACCAATAAAAAATTAAAAAAAAAAAAGAACCAAAAGATTAAGAAAAATATGGCAATAAAAAGGAAACAAAAGTCAACAAATAGTAAATGAAAGACTTTTATATCTCTAGTCATTTGTATTTTTTCTGCTCCTAGTCTCAGAGATTTAAAATGTTCCTTAAAACATTTTATAATTAGAGAATGGCTCCAACTTAAGGAATTATACAAATGTCAGTTTTAAAATAGTTGCTGTACTTCATTAATATGACAAAAGAGTGATCTCAATCCAACTTTCCTATGTCATTACCTGCTCTAAAAAAAGTACACCACTACACAAATTAAAATCTGATGACCTAACCAGTTCCAACATCGAGGGAGTAAAGTGCCAGGATGAATGTGACATAATTTATGAACAGGCAGCATGCACCACACCCCAGAGTCCTCCTGTCACCTCTCCCACCTAACCCCAGGTATTACTGATAATATCGCGTCTTTTTTTCATTAGCCTAGACTTTTAAGCACTGTAATAAAAAGCATACATCATGTAGTAAGAGAAAGAAATTAAAATGCCAAAGATAAGCAAGGTTAAGCTCATTTCTTAAATTCAACTTGTATGCATGAGGCACTCACCACACCATAAGGACCTGTCCATCGAGCACACCCTATAAGACTAGAATCGAGGGCAGCCCCGGTGGCTCAGCGGTTTAGTGCCACCTTCAGCTCGGGGTGTGGTCCTGGAGACCCGGGATCGAGTCCCACATCGGGCTTCTGGCATGGAGCCTGCTTCTCCTTCTGCCTGTGTCTCTGCCTCTCTCCCTCTCTGTGTCTCTCATGAATAAATAAATAAAATATTAAAAAAAAAAGACTAGGATCGATTACACAAAGTGTGTTCAGAAGAGGGTTTCTCTCTCAAAAAGAAAGCATATCCACCAATAGATAGTCACTTGTTATATAGAGTCAGTGAGATTATGGGAAATTTAAGTGCTTTGATCAGTTTTCCCTTGGAATTTTCTTTGTTAACTATTTAATTAGAACTATTATATACTTTTTCTTTCAATATTCAGATACTTTTTGAAAAAAGCTTGACAAAGTAAAAGCATTATGACAGTAGTAAAAGGCACTGTTATTTATTAAATTTCACAGTTTTGTGATCAAGGGCAAGTCTACAGTGGCAGTGGTGGTACCTACTTTCAGAGGAATTTTTTGAGCACTGCATGGCACAATGCCTGGAAAGTGCTCAACAGAGAGACCACACTCAGCATTAAGTAGCTATCATCACCATGAAAATACTGAATCCCTGATCCCATTCTTGACAATTCCCTGTTCTTCACTCTTATCTTTCATAATTGATTACAAAGTCCTCTCCATATTATATCTAGACCTTCCTCAAATCTGTTTCTTTTCACCTCCTTAATCTAATATACATGAATGAATGAAAGAGTGGTCATTCTTTCAATCTGTCAGTTTGGCAATGCTGCCAGCAGTTGGATACACACATTAAGTAAAACTCAGAGGGGAAAGTAGCACACAGGGCGCAACGACACTAAAGACATCTTTCTTTCCATAGTCACCCAACTCATGTGACTTGGCATGTTCAACCAAAGTATAGAGACATATCTGAAATTAAAAGGAAAAAAAACTCGAAAAGTTTACATTTTACCAATTCAATAGCCACATCATTTCTGTGTACAACATCCCTGCTTCTTCTTTCACAATTTAGAATCATCTCATTTCCTTTGGTCTTTTTCCTGTTAGATTTGCACCCTTGTCCTCAGTACCAGCACGAGGTTGGGCTACCTCTGACCATATTGTTTATCACCACAGTTCCAGTACCTGTTTAACACAGGATAAAAGCTAAACAAGTATTTGTCCAATTGACCTCCCTTTCTCTACTCTTACCATCTTTTAAGCCACATTGCTGCCATTTTGAGTACACTTCTAAAAATAGAAATCTGGCCCAGACCATTCAGTAGGGAATAGTCTGTTCAACATGTGGTACTGGAACAACTGGATAGCTACATGAGAAAGAAAGAAACTGGACCTTACCTCACACCATATACAAAAATTAACTCAAATGGATCAAAGACTTAAATGTAATAGCTAAACTGTAACTCTTATTAGACAACATAGGTGTAAATATTCACGATCCTGGATCAGGCCATAGCTTCTCAGACATGATCAAAAGCATAAGGGACAAAAGATAAAGTGGAAAAATGGGGTTTTATCAAATTTATAAACTTTTATTTTGTGAACAATGCCATCAAGAAAGTGAACAGACAATCTACAGAGTGGTAGAAAATATCTGCAAATCATGTATCTCATAAAATACTTGTATCCAAACTATATCAAGAACACTTACAACTCAATAATAAAAAGACAACCCAATTTAAAAATGAGCAAAGGATTTAAGTAGATATTTCTCAAGGAAGACATAAAAATGGTCAGTAAGCACATAAAACGATGTTCAACATCACTAATCATTTCGGAAATGCAAAGAAAAACCACAATGAGATGCCACTTCACAACTGCTGGGATGGCTATAATAAAAACGACTGATAGGTTTGGGCAAAAATGTGGTGAAATTAAAGCCTCAGACATTGTTAGTGGGAATATAAAATGATATAGTTACTTTAGAAAACAATCTGGCAGTTCCTTTATTTTTAGAAAACAGATTTACCAAATGACCCAGTAATTCCACTCTTAGGTACGTACTCCTAACTACTGGAAATATACATTCATACAAACATCAATGTCCATATAAGCATTATTCATAACAGTCAAAATGTGTCAATAACCCAAATGTCCACCAGCTAATGAATGGATAAACATGTGATCTATCCATCCTAAGAAGTAAAATGACACAGTATGGATGACTCTTGAAAACATTATGCTTAGTGATAGAAACCAGCCACAAAAGACCACATATTATATAATTCCATTTATATGGAACATCCAGAATAGGTAAATATATAGAGACAGAAAGTGGACCAGCAGTTGCCTAAGGCTGAGGGTGGAGGGGAACTGAGATTGACTAACAGGTGATGAAAATTTGGGGGGTGATGAGAATATTCTAAAATGGATTCTGGTGATAGCTGCACAACTCTGAATATTCCAAGAAGGACTGAATTGTACACTTCAAATGTGTGAATTGTACCACATGTGAATTATTTCTCAGTAGAACATTATTAAAAAGTACCTATTGGGGCACCTGGTTGGCTTAGTTGGTTAAGCGTCCAATTCCTGATTTCAGCTTAGGTCATGATCTCAGTGTGAGATCAAGCCCCATTTCAGGCTCCACGCTGGGCTCGGAACCTGCTTAAGATTCTCTCTCTCCCTCTCCCTCTGCCTCTTTCTCACTCTCTCTCTCTAAAAAAAATATATGCATCTGATCACATCATTCTTTGGTTAAAATTTTTTAAGGCTGTACACTGTGCTGAGGATCAAATCCCACTGTGATTGACAGATCCATGTGACTGTGCCCCAGCCTGCTTCTCCAGCCTCATCTTGCCTCACTCTCCTCAACACAGTGCAGGCACCTAGCAGCTGCTTCATAAACTTTAGCTTAATGAACCAATTTTATGGTAGCATTCAGTGGTACCAGCTGTCATTGAAGTTAACTTTACCCTTAGGAAGGGATGTGTACATGAGGAAGGGAAAAATAATAATGTAACTTCAAAGAAGCATTTATTCATGTCCAGTCAATGCTTTTTTTTCCTATTTCTAGTGCCCAAGTGGAGATCCCATAAGCATGCTGAACTCAGAACCACATGCTAATTCAGATATAAAAGGCTATGTTTTCTCCAAGAGCTTTTATATTCTCTTACACTGATGTCTATTTTCTATATGCAGGTAGGTGAACCAGCTAAGCAGGTGCCCTGAATTGGAAAATTAATGGAAGGAGAAAAGAGTTGACTGTGATACCATAAATATTTTCTTTTCATTGTTACATCATCAATGTTCTCAGCATTAACTTCAGCAATTGTCACAAAAAGGGAGTCAGCTGCCTCCCAGAAAATAAAGGTTTAGGGAGGCTATCACACCATTCAATCATTTACAAATATTTATTGAGTACTCACTTATGTGCTGGGCATCATTTTAGGCACTGTTGATGGAGCAGGGGGAAAAAGACAAAATAAAATCCCTGCTTTAATGGAACTTACATTCTGTTGTGGGGGAGAGAGAGTATTGATAATTAAAAGTAGAGTAAGTCAGGTAGCGATAAATGCTATCTAGCAAAATAAAGCTAAGTTTTGAAAAAGGAAGGGGCACTAATCCAACCAGGAATTCAAGGACACTCTTACTGAAAAGCTAGTATTTGACTAGACACCTCAATCAGGGAGTGTGTTTGCCATGTGGCATCTGGGGTAAGGGCTTTACAGACAAAGAGAATGATCCTGTATTGGTCCTGAGCTGGTGGCCTGTCTAGATTGCAGAGGTAGAGAGAGAGTCTAATGTGGCTGGGGCATGGGAAGCAAGGGGGAAGCAATATCCTGTTAAGGCCTTTTAATTTTATTCTCAGAGAGATGAGGAGCCTCTAGAAGAGTTTTTGTTTTGTTTAGCAGAAGCATATAGCTTTTTTCTTTTTAGCCAAACTTTGGACCAATCAAAGCTGATCATTAAGGGTAGCCACAGAACCGACATGGGCCTACAGCATTAGAGAAGCTGGTGTAGTTAAGAATTCTATCTACCAGAGATCAAAAGCTTCTATATGCTGAAATACTAGAGACTAAGTAGTAAATTCAGAATTATATAATCCACATAGTTTTTATGGTTGGCCCTTCCTTCTCCAGACCATGAGTACCATAGAGACAGGGGCTATGCTGATCTTGGTCCCCACAGGATAATTATCTCCCCGGGACAAACCAGGAGCCCATAGAAGTATCTGGGAGGAAACATTTTTGTAACACATACCTTTAATTCATTTAGCATATATGCAGATCTCATTTTGATTTTCATTTCAAGAAGCACAGTGTGACCTACATTTGAAATAATCCTTAGGAGACTTTTCCATTTGCTGGAATAGCAGCAGAGAATGTACTAAGGTCTAAACAGGAAAATTAACAAATCGCTAACAGCTACTGGGTTCAAGTTGGGCTTTTCTAGAATTGGGACTGAGAATCTCTGTTCAGGGAAATGAGGACCTTTTAAAATTTTTCTATAGAATATCCAAATAAAAGCTGTAGCACTCATTATAACACTGGTTAACTTAAGGATTTTCAGAAGCGGGCTAATACACATGTTCTAAATCACTCTCCTTCCATACAGAAAGACCTGCTTAAACAGTATGATGCATGAAAACCAGCAAACATTTCTAAGCCAATAAAACTTGCCTCTTCCTCCTATCTGAAACAACAGACTTAGTGAGAATGATGAAATTTGTTACATGCCATTGTGAAAAAAAAAAATGCTTTTCAAGTTGGAAAAAGAAGCAATGTCTGCTTTTTAAAACTTACATCAAAACTGAGATATGGAATGAACAAAGTTGGGAACTTAATGAAAGAGAAACAGACATAATTTTGGGAAAAGGGGATTTTGTACAATGGTCACCATCTATATTTTTTAGGGATTAAGTTGCTAAACTTATTTTAAAACAAAATCAACCAGGCTAATCCTAGGATAGTTTTAAGGGAAAATGGGTGTAGTAAACTAAATATAATATTAAAGATTTTAGCCCCATAAAGATATTCCTTACTTTTGCTTTTATCATGTAAAAGGACTTAACCTTTATTGGAATGGCACAATTTTAAATACAAAGCATTCCCAGGCTTATTCTGCAAGGAAATATTCTTAAGGCTATCATCTGCTCATGCAATTCTTCCCACCTGTCACTCACTGCCCCCTTTCCAATCCTTCCAGATTCACAAACTCAGAATTCATTAAGGTAATTCCAGCTGATTAAAAAGAAGTGAGGATTTTATTAATTAGATTAGGCAATGTAGAAACAAACCCAAGCTTGTGTATTAGTCAGCACAGGCAGGCATAACAAAGCACCATAGACTGGGAGGCTTATATAACAGAAATTTATTTTTTCAGCTCTGGAGGCTGGGGGTCCAAGGATCAAAAACCAATTTGGTTTCTGGTTTCTCCTTCTTGGCTTTCAGATGGCTGCCTTCTTAACTGTGTATTCACATGGCAGGGAGCTCTCCTGTGTCTCTTAGTATAAGGACACTGATCCTATAGGATCGGGACCCCATCACTAAGACCGGATTTTACCTTAATTACCTCCTAAAGGCTCTATTTCTGAATACAGTCACATTAGGGATTAAGACTGCATAGAAATATGGGGGGAACACAATTAAGTCCATAACACTTTTTTTAAAAGATTTTATTTATTTATTTATTCATGAGAAACACACAGAGAAAGGCAGAGACATAGGCAGAGGGAGAAGCAGGCTCCCTGCAGGGAGCACAATGTGGGACTTAATCCCAGGACCCCGGGATCACGACCTGAGCCAAAGGTAGAGATGCTCAACCACTGAGCCACCCAGGTGCCTCAAGTTCACAGCACTTAGTATCAGATTTACTTTCACTGTGTTTTTTGTCTTGGGCAAGCACTAGGGGAGTCACTTAGATCCTTTTTAGTATCATCTAGACCCTTTGAGCCCTCAGAGCTTTGGCAAACAAACATGATTGGCCTTGCTATGGCAGCATATGGATTCTACCCTGAGTGGGCTTCTTATTCAAGCAAGTCTGACCTCACCTAAAGCCCTGCCTCTCAGCCACCTTGACAGAGGGTCTGAGTTATGTGAAAACCTTCTCTTTCCTCAACTTTTTTTCCTGTTCTGAATGTGTCCCTAGAAAGAGGGATTTCCTACAAAGCCATTGCTTGGGCTCTGGAGTCCTAGAGGCCACAGCACTAACCAGTGAAGATCATCTTAACACTTCAAAGGTGAAGACCTACACAGTCTGTGCAAACTAAGGGGGGGTTCAAGAATCTTTTTCTAATGGGAGAACTGCTCACACAGCCCTGGCTCAGAACCTAAAGTCAAACATCAAAATAAGTTGATAGAGGAGAGCATGTATTTTGAGTGACTGCATATAGGTGCTATTTCACATCACAAGAAAATTAACATGGGACAGGAAATGCCTCCTCAAAATCAACTACAAAACATTCAGATTTCCGTTGCCTGTAAAAAAAAAAAAGGGTAACAAATATGTTCTATGAATGAAGATGATCACTTCGTCTAGTGCCCCCAAAAGACACGTCATCCAGGCTCCTAGATTGCTCCAATTGTGACAGTTATATTCCTTCTAAAGGCTTGCCCTTCTCAAATCCAGCCTGGTTCATCCAGCCTGGTTCAGAGGCAAGTGTGGGCCTCTCCCCATGTTTGAAAACTTCCATCACCATCTGCAAGAGGCAGAAAGCTCACCTGCATTTGGAAAACTTTCCCTGATTGGACAAATTCCAATAATAAGTACTAGAACTTACAGCTTTATAGTAAATTTTCAACCATTGTCTTCTACATGTGTGGTTTTATGTATTTTCTAAAGGCATATTACTTTCTTCCACAAGAACCACAGGCTAAGGGAAACCATATCTCTGACTCTTTCTCATTTTTCTTCCATAGCAGCACAGACTATAGGGACTGATCCAAAATGGTCTTTCTATAAATGCTAGCTAAAAGCAAATAGCCAAGAAGGCATTTTCTATAGCTTCATACAGATCAAGAGCCTGTCACTGGAGGAATCTGGACTTGGCAGTCACCCACCTGTACCAGATCTGAACCCTTGGCAGCTGCTAGAGATTATACAGCACCTAGAAAGGCTGGAAATAAATAAATTCCTCTTCTAGTATCCCCTCTGACATGGCCTATCTTACAGTGGGTCTTAACGTCTCCCCCATCCTACCAGCTCCAACTACATTCACTCACTCACTAGGAGTTATTGATTCTAACTCCTTAATGGCTGCTAAGTTGGATCACAGTCCACTCCAGAAAATCTGGAAATTCAGTCCAACAGTTGGATGAATACCTACTTTGTGTCAGAGACTCAGGCTACCACCACCCTATTTGATGTCCCCACTGTTGCGAAGTTGAAGAATTGAAAGGCCCTCATGCCTCACATACACAGTCTATGCTGACCTTCATATTGTTGTCTTCCCTAAACACGTGTGAGCTCTGCTCATCTGGATAAAACACTGCAGCTCCTCCCCATTATCTTTAGAGTTGTTTTCCACCATCAACTCTGGAGTTAGGTTACCAGGGTTCACACCTCGGACCTACTCATTACAGCTAAGGGACTCAGGGTAATGTCCTTAGCCTTCTGTGTCTGTGCTCCCCAAACCATAAGGTAAGGATCCTAAGTTTCCTCTCTGTGGGACTACTTTAAGGATTCTCCAAAGTAATAGATATTAAATGCTTCTAGACAGTCTGGACACAAAGACAAGTTGAGTGTTACTGCCAATAACATCAGTATTTCCCACCAGAAAGCCAGCCCTTGTGCTAATGATACCCCTCGTCTTCCTAGATTTGACTTTTACAGCACCTCACACTATGATCTGTGCTACCATTTGTCTTTGATGGGTTGCCTGGCCTTCCTATTACTCTGAATCCTCTTGGAAGGAAAAGTTTGTGCCATTTGCATTCACTCATCCACCTTTATCAGTAGACACATCCTCCGCCAGGCCACAGCACAGAGCCTGGGCAGGCTAATGAGCTGACCTGGGGTGGTGCCGTTATGTGGTCCATCACACAGATACTGGTTTATTCCCAAATAATAACAGGATCAAATACAGCAAAAGAGATCTAAAAATAGGCCTGTAAGATGTGGGGAAAGTCCTGTTTTTCTCCACACTTTAAACACACTCAATACTTAATATAAAGAAATCTTTGACTTGAGACAGTCTTGAGTATAAATGTAGAAATGCAAGATCCCCAACAATTGAATCATACCCGAGACTCTTTGAAGTGGTTTTCAAACAAAGGAAATACAAGCAGAACCCCAGCAAACTTCTACCTTATTTCTTTCACTTCTATGATTATAAATATTTTCAGACTTGATGAGATGTTGGTATTAGCACTAAAGCATCCATCATTTATTACTCTTTATGTAGCTATGTTTATACTTACATGTGTTAACATATAATTACACCTACACAACAATATAAATTCAGACCCCAAGTGTTGTTCAAGTAAATGAACATCACTCAGCACTTATTTGTTTTTCATTTTTAAAAGGCTTCACTACCTTCTATGATATTCTTATATTTGTTTCCAGATTTGATCATTCAAAATTCATAGTTCGATGTGAGTACAGAGTTTGAAAAACCATTGAATATGTCTCTATATCCATATACTCAAATAATCTACAAATAAGCAGCAATCCCTGTGAGGAAAAAAATTCAATGTGTATTCGTCATGATTTCACAAAGAGAAAACACGAACTCAAGGTTCAGTTATCTGTGAACTGGCAAAATACTGTGATAACATGGGACTGCTAATTTCTCAAGCTCCAGTATTTTCAAACAACACCTACCCACTAAAACAAATAAAAGTAAGGAAAAAAATGCACAAATGATTGACAGATGGTTTTAACTTGGCACTTGTATATTTGAGAAAGGATTATCTTCAAACTGGTATATTTACTCTGGTCTTTAATGGCTGGTATGTCCAAGTGGTGAAAGGACACTGCTATGAATACTTGCTTAGCAGGAGAAAAATGCTGGCTCTGTTTTTCTCAAATGACCCAAGTGTCAAGATTTTGATGGAATAGTGGGAGAGAGGTTGGCTGTCCTTTTGTCCATCCATCTGTCTGCCTACCTCTTTTGCATTTGCTGGCCTATCAGGAACTAAGCCACGAAAGCCAGCATGGCCCTGGAACTCCAACAGAGCTCAGTTACCTGATTAACAAGAAACAACAGAAACCAAATCTTTCAGCAGATGCTCTTGGTCTCTGCTGACCCAGCAAAGCTGTGCAGATGACAATGAAATAAAGCTCAAGAATCACCAACCATAAAACTCAAACCAAGTCCAGCTTCCAAAATTTGGCAACTTAAGTTAGCTCCATCAATGTGACATACTTCCTGTTGACAATTTACCTGTTGCCCAAAATGGGGCTAAATGTATTATTTAAAAACTCTGACAAACCAAAGATGGAAACATTCCTTTCTTGTCATTTGTTTCTTCTTGAAAGTTAAATAAGTAAGAGACTGAATCAGAGACACTTCAAGCAGATGGGCCTTCCTACCATTGTGATGGCACGGGGGGACCTGGAAGATATTATGCTAAGTGACATGAGTCAGTCATGCAAGGACAAATACTGCATGATTCTATTTATTTATTTATTTATTTATTTATTTATTTATTTATTTATTTTAAAGATTTTATTTATTTATTCATAGAGACAGATAGAGAGAGGCAGAGACACAGGCAGAGGGAGAAGCAGGCATCATACAGAGAGCCTGACATGGGACTTGATCCAGGGTCTCCAGGATCACGCCCTGGGCTGCAGGCGGTGCTAAACCGCTGTGCCACCGGGGCTGCCCTGCATGATTCCATTTACATGAAACATCTAAAATATAAAATAGTCAAAGGTATACAAGTAGACAAATGGTCTTCAGGGGGTAGGGGAGAGGGATCTGGGGAGTTGCTACTCAATGGGTAGAAAGGTACAGTTACACAAGAGCAAGTTCCAGAGATCTGCTGTACAACATAGGGCCAGTGGCTGACACTAAGGTGTTGTGCACCTAAAAAGTTAGGAGGGTAGGGGGCAGTCTGGGTGGCTCAGCGGTTTAGCGCCACCTTTGGTCCAGGGCCTGATCCTGGAGACCCAGGATGGAGTCCCACATCAGGCTCCCTGCATGGAGCCTGCTTCTCCCTCTGCCTGTGTCTCTGCCTCTCTCTCAATCTCTCTCTCTCTCTCTCCCTCTCTCCAATCTCTCTGTGTGTGTGTGTCTCTCATGAATAAATAAATAAAATCTTAAAAAAAAAAAGTTAGGAGGGTAGATTTCATGCATCTTACTGCATCCGAAAACAAACAGAACAAAACCAAACAAAAAAAGGCAAACACTACCCAAACCAAAGGGACACAAGGGAACTTTCGGAGGTGATGGCTATGGTCATTACTTGGACCCATCACCTGGACTGTGGTGATGGTAACAAGAGTGTGTGTGTGTGTGTGTGTGTGTGTATTCAAACTCAAATTGTATATGTTGATCATGTGCAATATTTTTGTATACCAATTATACCTCAGTAAAGCTAGAAAAACAAACAAACAAAGCCAGAGAAGGCTTCAGTCTATGTGTAGTTGCTAACTATAATCCTGCTGCTTCCTGTTCACACTAGAGGACAGCAGGGCTTCTAGAGCTTCCTCATGGTTCTCAAAGTCATAGGAGGAATACTAGCTGTCAAAATCAGGAAAGGGAAAGCATCCATAATTCAGCAAGTACTAAATGAGGGAAAGTGTCAGATGTATAGACAGGAAACTGGAAAACATAATTTTCTTTGGGACCAATTAACATAAGAGCTACTTTGCATACTCTCCATCGGAAAGGTGTCAATGTTGTCAGAAGAAGTGAATTTTTTCCTAATGAAAGTTAACACGGCACTTGTACTAATGAAACACATTCTGAACTACTTCACAGGAAAAAGAAAAAAGGCACCTTAAATACAAATACTATCACAAGGCAAGACATGGCGATATAAATATTCATGACATATTCCACATGTTTAGTTAGGCTCTATTCTTGACTTTTTTTTCACGGTTTGTTTTTTTAGTAGGAAAGATGCCAAATATTATGAGCTTCTACTTCAGAATTTTGGACCTCGGTTTGACCTAACATCACCTTGTTTCATTTGGCAGGCACTGATGTCAAACATGACACGCACTGATGAGTTAATCATTCATGAAAAGAGGAAGAGGAAGAAACACAGGAAAAAACTTGAAAAGTGATGTGTCTACGAGCTCTTCTGGCATCTCCTGTGGCTTCCAATGTGTTGAGAGCATCTGAGTGGATAGATGGGAGATCACACAGATCTTATTACCATAATCCTTAGACTACTGCCTTAGAAGAAGAGAGGGTCTTGCTACTTCCGAAGTCCATTTTGTATCTGGGTGTCTGTACCGACCACCCACTAGTGTGAGGATGGCCAACCAAAGGGAACTTCTAGCACAGAAATCACTTCTCAGAACTCTTAGGAAGGATAGCTCTCCTATAGAAGAAAAGTGGTATGATAAGACCAGTTTTATAACCAAAAAAAAAAAAAGGGGGTTTCCTAAGAAATGTGCTCCCAGTTATACAGCATATCATCATTTATCAAATCATATTACTAAATGCCCCCTGGTAGAGATTTCTGTCATGTTAACATGCCACAAACAAGTGCTAGCTTTTAATGTGGATTACTTAACAGAAGATTTTCTTAAAGAAGAGCTTTCTGTATTCTCAATCTTATTAAAATGTGTGCCTGCATTTCATAACATGTACGGTATCTCCCCACCAAAGTATTTGGCTAGTTCAGGATGCAAGCAACAAAGGTGACGGGTTAATTTATTTTTCTATTTCTCACCTGAAGGAGTTTTATATAAATTGTGATAATATGTAACTTTCTAAAGGCTGGAGAAAGATCAAAACTGTCAGAAATTCTTAATAGTCAAGCATTGATATTATAGAGTGATTGGTATAAATTATTTCCTACAAGAGTTATTTAAGATGAAAATAGTCCTCCATTTGTAAACATAAGTAATCATCAAAATTGGCTTTGATTCCAAAAAGTTTAATAAATGTTTCTTTCTAAGCTAGAAAGAATTACTTAGGGATTCCTTGTTCTACTTTGTATTAATACTGCAAAGTCTCCAAATACGCCAGTCTACACAATGATTTAGTAAGCTATTTCTACATAGCACGGAATTTACATCATTATAATTTTCATTCTGAATAAATAATGGCCAAACCTGTGGATGGAAGAACATTTTTTAAACTGTGGGCTCTTGGATATTGTTTTTATTCAACATGATGCTAAGGAGCTGTTACATCTGAGCACACTCACCTTTAGCAGTGCAACATTAGGGCCAGTTAGTATCAAATGAAATCACTGCAATCATTCAAATAATAGCATTCATTTTAGAGCTAAACGGGTAAAAAAAAGAAAACAACCCTTAGAATTCGTCTAAGAACAAATTCTTCCTTAATTGCATGTAATCAACAAATGGGCAAACATGCTAAGCTGTAATCCAAACAATCCAAGGATAGGCTTACAACCTCGACAAGTTAATAATGTTCTCTGGAATAAAGTGTCAAAGGAGGAAGCTGACTTATAACTAAAACATGTATGATGCTGAGAAATCGTATCATGAAAGAAACTAAAGAAAAGTTTTATTTTTGCAAGGATATGCCTGGACCCCTTACCAATGTGGAGGCCAACCAAAACACAATCGGTGGTACAATTCTAATTAGTGTGTCTGAACTCTGTTTTGATATCATTCTTGTGTGTGGTTCACAGGCTGAAAGATACCACACACAAAATGCACAATGTTCTACGATTTCTTATTATCCATCAAGCCTCATTAATGTAAAAAGCTAAGCTGGAGTGAAGAACAAATTGGAAGAGCCAGTTCTTTTCTACCCTACGTAGTTTGAAGGTAAGACAGATGTGCAGGTTTTTGGACACAGAAGAAGTGAGTCACAGGCTTAAGAGAGTCCAGAAAATGAGTGTAAGATTGAGCCAGCTATGGAAATGATATACCATCAGTGTATAAAAATGCTGTGTTGGTTTCTTTTCGGATTCTACTCCTATACATATCCTGTCACAAGGTAATCTCTTAACTGCTCCTCTTTCTTAGTGAGGATAATAAACCCCAGCCTTTGCTGACTAAATGGAGGAGAACACATTTGTCCCAGCAGGGAGTGAGCTACTGACCACAGCTCTCTCAGTCCAAATCAAACAACTTCACTTTCTCAGGTGAAGGATACAAACCCTTCTGCCAATTTCTCTGTGGCTTGCTCTTGAATCCATTATTATTTTATGGAAATCATCAAATGTCTTTGCAAAGAATAAGTTATAAAAATCATATTGCCGTGATATTTATACTAGTAAAAAATTACTTGTTAACCTGAATATCCAAAAACTAGGAAGAGATTAATTGATTGTGTTTTCATATAGCAGAATAGTAGCAAGCTTTTTAAAAACATTTTATAATGCTATTTGACACAGGAATTAAACCTTTATAACCTATTTTAAAAGATTTATTTATTTGAGAGAGAGAGAGAGGAAAGCATGAGCATGAAGGGGAGGGGTAGAGGAAGAGAGAATTCTCAAGCAGACTCCCTGTTGAGCATGGAGCCTGTTGTGAGGCTCAATCCCACAACCCTAGACCCTAAGATCATGACCTGAGCCAAAATCAAGAGTCAAATGCTTAACTGACTGAGCTATCCAGGCTCCCCTATAACCTTTTGCATTTCGTATATTGTGAATAATCTAACCTATTTCCAAAAAAAAGTATTTTAACTGAAAGAGATCTAAATTAAAATATAAATTGCTAACAGTGATGAACTCTGGTTGATAGGATTTGTGAATTTTTTTCTTTCTTCTTATCTGAATTTTCTAGTTTTTTCTATAATAGAAATTACTATTAAAGTTAGAAAAATAAACCCCAAAAGAGAAACATTCATTGTGCCCACTCTTTTTTCTTCTCTTGACTATTTCTATGGTATCACAGAAGGTTCATACATTTATCTATGAATCTACCCTGAAAGACAGAAGTTGAAATATATCCAAGAAAATAAATGATGTCTTCTGAAACCCTTCATTTGCACATCCAGTGGAAATCCCTGCTGTGGTGTTTTCCTCCTACTCCATCTCCTGCCCAGAGACATACAGCCATAAATCATGTCTGTTAATATGGCGGCACTGGGGACAATGAGCATCACCTGTGTTTGCAGGGAACTGTGACGGAGCCGTGAACCAACTTCCTCAAAAGGGGAACCCTGATGATGCTTTCATGACTCTTTTCCTGACAATACACATTGACTTTTAAGATTTCTGAACGTTCTCAAGAGGTCAAAGACTGCCTCCCAACCCCACCATCCTAAGTCTGTGCCTATAAAATTTATCTCCATTTTAATAAAACTAAAGAACTTCAAAGAAAAAGGAAAAATGAGAAAACATGAAAGACGGTATTTCCAAGGACACAAGGAAGACAGAACAGAGAACCCCTTCTTGAACACATAAAAAATGGTTTACACATTTTCTACATGACTTCTTGTAGAAAGACAGATCCTATAAGACTTTTTTTTAATAATAAATTTATTTTTTATTGGTGTTCAATTTGCCAACATACAGAATAACACCCAGTGCTCATCCAGTCAAGTGCCACCCTCAGCGCCCGTCAGCCATTCACCCCCACCCCCCCGCCTTCCTCCCCTTCCACCACCCCTAGTTCATTTCCCAGAGTTAGGAGTCTTGGGAAGTTCTGTCTCCCTTTCTGATACTATAAGACTTTATGCTAAAACACATTCAAACAAATTCTACAGTTTGAAAAATATGTTAAAAGCAAAAACTTCATATAAAACTCAAGTACTAACAGTAATAAACACATATTTATATAAATTAGCTGCCGCAGCCAGCTACATAATATAAGAACACAGGCCCTCATACTACTCATACCTAGGATAAATTGACAATGCCTCCATTACTACTCGGTGAAGCCATGGGCGAGACAATGTAATTTTTCTGAGGCCTCTATTTATTCATTTATAAAAAACAAAAACAAATTTTTACCAAGGATCAACAAATTAAGAGAGTATAATTTCTGACTCAATATTATAATTTGCTTATATGATTTAGTCTCTGATAGGTTCCTTAAATACAAAATCAAGCTACCAAAAGGCTCTGGCAGCTGAGAGGTGCATGGTACCATCACCTGAGACAGTAAACTAGTAAACTAGTGGAAAAGATCAGAAAGAATGGGGAGATGCACAGATGAGGGCATTGTGACTAATTCAGTTTATACATTTTGAATTTAAGATGTAAAAAGAACGTCAGTGTGAAAAAGTCTCAGATACAGGTGAAGCTCAAGACAGGGGTCATGCTAGACATGCCAATGAACTAGGGAAGCCATCTATTCACAACCCTGAATATCAATACCCATTAGAATCAGCCAGGACTATTGTATAATCCCTAGAGTTCTGATTTAATTGTCCTGGGGTACAATGTTCATAGCAGCAATGTCCACAATAGCCAAACTGTGGAAGGAGCCACAATGTCCTTCGACAGATGAATGGATAAAGATGTGAGATATATCTATATATCTATATCTATATCTATATCTATATATATCTCCATTGTGTATATATATATATCTCCATTGTGTGTGTATATATATATCTCCATTGTATATATATATTCCATTGTGTATGTGTGTATATATATACACACACACACACATACATATATATATATATATATATACACAATGGAATATTACTCAGTCATCAGAAAAGATGAATACCTACCATTTACATCAATGTGGATGGAACTAGAGGATTTATGTTGAGTGAAAGAACTCAATTGGAGAAAGACAATTATCATATGGTTTCATTCATATATGGAATATAAGAAATAGCGCAGAGGACCATAGGGGAAAGGAGGAAAACTGCATGCGGAAAAATTAGAGAGAAAGACAAACCAAGAGAGACTTCTGACTCTGAGAAACAAATATAGGGTTGCAGAAGGGGAGATGGGTGGGGGGGATGGGTAACTGGGTGATGGGCATAAAGGAGGGCACGTGACAAGATGAGCACTGGGTGTTATACTATATATTGGCAAACTGAATTTAAATAAAATGTAAAAAAATAAATTTAATTAAAAAAATAATTGTCCTGGGGTAGGGCCTGGGAATCAGTGTCTTTTTTATTTCTTTCTACCCAGATTTCATTCAACATTCTGTTTTGTTCATTCAACAAATATTTCGTTTACATGGATGAATTCTTTTATTAATTTTTTTTCTTTTATTCATTTTTTAAGATAAAGTTCACATAATATAAAACTAGCCATTTTAAAGTGTTTATCAGCTCAATGGCATCTAGTATATTCACAATGTTGTACAATCATCACCTTTATCTACTTTTTTTTTTTTTAAGATTTTATTTATTCATGAGAGACGCAGAGAGAGAGAGAGAGAGAGGGAAAGAGGCAGAGACACAGACAGAGGGAGAAGCAGGCTCCACGCAGGGAGCCTGACGCGGGACTTGGTCCTGGGACACCAGGATCACTCCCTGAGCCGAAGGCAGGCACTAAACTGCTGAGCCACCCAGGGATCCCCTCCTTTATCTACTTCTAAAACATTTCCATCATCCCAGAAGGAAACCCTGTGCCCATTAAACAGTCATTCCCCATTCCTCATCCCTTAGGCCCTGGAAACCACTAATCTGCTTTCTGTCTGGATGGATTTACTTATTGTGAAATATTTTATGAATGGAATATGTGATCACACATAATCTGTGATCTTTTCTGACAGCTTCTTTCACTGTGTATATGTTTGAGGTCCATCCATATTGTTGCATGTGTACCTGTGCTTTTTCCTCTTTATGTCCAAATAACATTCCACTGTATGAATATACTACACTTTGTTTATCCATTCATCTACTAGTGGACACTTGGGTTGTTTCCGCTTTTAGACTACTGTGAATAGTGCTGTTATGAACATGAAATACAAATATTTGTTTGATTTCCCAATTTTAATTCTGTGGGTTGCATACCTCAGCAGTGGGATTGCTGTGTCATATGATAATCCCACATTTAAATTTTTGAGGAAAAAATTGTTTAAGTTCTCTAGATGATTAAGTGTAAATCTGGTGTTGAGAATCATTAATGTTGAAGATGAATGAAGCCATGAAAATAAATGGAATGCACCAAGGAGAAGATATGGGTGGGAATATGAAAAGGCCAAAGGCAAAAAACCTTGGAAATACATTTCAAAGGCTGCTGAGAAGATCCCATAAGGAAGATACATAGGAGGAAAAAGAGGTGCCATGGAAATAAATGAGAATCCAGTGGGGGGAGCCATTGACATCAGCTGCTAAGGAGGAATCAAGAATATGTTTGTTGCATATGGCAAGATGGAGGTCACTAGAGTCTGGGGATCTGCTAGCTTTACTGAGGCCCTGCTTTCAAGGAGTTGAGGCCTATATGAGATGCAAAGTAGAAGAGAGGTGAGAACTGTAATATACTCTTATTCACTATCCCATGACACTCAGGAACATACAGTACAGATATCAAGCTTACCACAAAAATGTTATTAGACCAACCGGTTTATACCTCAACAAATCATGTGGCAATGTTCCTGACAGCTACAATAGTAAACCACACTAAAGTATTGACCAGTACCTGTTTTGCTGACCATATTATGACCTTTCTAGGATTTTAACTACATGGAAAATATTTGGGTATAATAATATATAATTAGCTAAATTGTCTGAGTCTAATGTCAGCAAAATATTTAACAAATTCTTACATTATTTCCTCTATTTTCTGCCTAAAATAGTTTTAGCTTACAAGTATTTTTCAGTTTTTATAAAACATTCACCAGTCTCTGAATCAATATTGATGGCAGACAGTGCTTCATGATTTCACTGATTTATTTCCCAAAAGAAATTATTTTCTTCTATTATTAAAGAAAAGGGTAACCTTAACAACGACTGAGTTTTAAAGATGAAAAGTGAGAATTAAGGTCAACCTTATGTTTGAAGTCATATTAAATTTAACTTAGGTTTAAATTCTCAATGAATAGTAAGCAACATCTGAAGTACACGAGTGCTTTTATTAAAAAAAAAAAAAAAGTATGTGTTGATTTTTTTTTTTTTTTAAATCTTGAGTGTGAGACCAGCCAAGAAATGTCTCCTGGAGCAGTAAAGTAGTACACTATCCTAGATTCCTTTTTTCAATTAGCGCTTCTATTTTGTAGACAGTAACAGTATTTAATTTGAAATTTCCTCTTTCTGTGCCAATTCCAGTTTGAACTCCTTCCTGTGAAGTCTTTGAGTGTACAGCTTTATGTGACACACAAAGCCCTCTGAAAGCAGCCAAAGAAAGAAGGGGGAAAAAGATGTTTTTCTTTAGTATCAAGCACCTGGCAAGCAAAGAGCGTGTTCCTGTAAAGCCTTGAAGGCATTCCTGCTCTCCCCTGAGAATCCAAACGGCCTCGTTTTGATTTCCCTTTGAAAAACCATGAAGTTGGAGCACGTTTGCTTTGATTTACAGTTTACCAGACTTTTCCATGTTGTTTCTTGTTGCTTATTTCTGCTCACCAAGTCAGGGTGACGGCCTCTTGACCAACTGGCAGTTGGCAGGAAGAGGGACTCCCTCACCCATGACTTCTGGCTCTGAGTGAGACAACCTCTTGTGCTGAGGACCTCACAGAAATCAGGTACCTACTCAGCAGCTTCACAACACAGACACAAAGAGGAAATTAGGAGAAAAGTGCATTTCACTACAGTTCCTCCCCTTCTTGCCATTTGCATGTCCCTGAGCTAACCTGTCCAAATGGAACACAGCAAAGAAAGCACAGTATCAGCTACTTAAAAAAGGGAGCCATTAGACAGGACAACAAAGGAGAGTGAAAGAATAAACAGATAAAATGGACTTCATCAAAATTAGGATCTTTTGTGCGGCCAATAATACTTTCAAGAAGATGGAAAGACAGCCAACGGAACAGGAGAAAATATTTGTAAACCATGTTTCTGATGAGATACTTGTATCCAGCATATATAAAGAACTCTTAAAACTCAATAATAAAAGACAAGCAATCCAATTTAAAAATGAACTTGAATAGACATTTCTCCAAAGAATATATACAAATGGCCAATAAGCACATGAAAAGACATTCAACATCATTAACTATTAGGGAAATGCAATCAAAACTATGAGATACCACTTCACACCCACTAGGCTAAACAATGAAAAGACAGATAATAACAAGTAGATGGATGTGGACAAGCTAGAACACTCACAAACTGCTGGTGGGAATATAAAAGGGTGTGGCTACTTTGGAAACCAGTCTGGTGGTTCTTCAAAACATTAAACATAGACTTACTAGCTGACCCAGCATTTTTCTCCTCAGTATATACCCAAGAGAATTGAAAACAGATGGCCATACAAAAACTTGTACATGAATCCTCATAGCAGCATTACTCATAATGGTCAAAAATTATAAACAATCCAAATGCTAATCAATATGGATGAATAACAGTGGTATATCCATACAATGGAATATTATTTACTTGTGAAAAGGAATGAAGTACTGATATATTCTACAACATGGATGAACCTTGGCAACATACTAAGTGAAAGAAATCATAAAAAGACCATATCTTATATAACTGCATTCATAAGAAATGCCCCAAATAGGCAAATCTGTACAGACAAGAAAGCAAATTTGTGGTTGTTTAGTACTGAGGGACACTGTGGGAGGGTAGAGGAGGATGGGGATTGATTAATAATAGATAAGAGGGTTTCTTTTGGGGGTGAATAAAATATTCTAAAATTGGTTGTGGTGATGGTTACAAAACTCTAAATATACTAAAAACCATTGAACTACACATTCTACATGGGTTAATTATATGATATGTAAATTATATCTCAATAAAATTGTTTTAAAAAGAGAGAGAGAGAATGAGAGAAAACCAGGAAACATGGTCTTTCATTTCTAGTTGCTCTGGTCATTCCTCACTATCCCAGGTCCCATTTAGTTGTACTAAGTTTCCTGATTTAGAAGAAACACAAAGTTCTTATTCATTGTTTCAAACACATTTGAATTTGTTCCTCACCCTGAGGTCCTCGAACAACCTACAACCAAGCACAACAGCTACACTCCTTATACTCCTTTTGACCATGAGGGCACCACCAGCCACCATTCCAGCTCTCGTTGGCCTTTGATGAGGCCAAATTATGGAAAGGGATCAAGAGAGCAGCATAAAATGATAGAGAACTATCATCATGTGAACAGTTTCAGGGCTCTGAGTAGGGAGGTGTATTGATGGAAAAATGGCAACAAATTGTTTGCTCTAAAATAAGAACAACTGGGAGTGGGAAGCAAGGTTAGAGAGACAAGGAGAGACTTTCCTGTTAGCTCTCCCCTAGACTTATTGGTCATCCCAAACAAGCAGTGTCATGAGAGGTCTGGGTAGAGTAGCATGGCAGATGATGTGCCAAGGGACTTTTAGTAAAGCAGAAAGAGCAAGACCGTCTTGTCAATGTAATAACCATTATTCTGAATAGACCATGATTGAATCCGAAAGAGGAGTTCTAAAAGGATTAATGCCCAAGTGAGGAATTTAAAAGCATCCTGATAACTGACTTCTGACAAAATATCCAAGAAAACAAGGTACGAAAAAATGTATAACTATAACATAAAAAAGCAAGCACAAATGAGATTATTAATCCAACGATATGGATTGTGTATTTAATCACATACCAGGTACCACCTAAGCACAGCATTTTCAGAAATGGACAGAGCTCTTCTCACCTTTCAAGTTGTTTGCTGCATAATCGGGGTCATGCTGCTCATTGCTCTAGTAGTTTATTTTCTTTATAATTCTGACTCAAATCTCTATGAGAACTGGACCTCGCATAGCCAGTAGTCAATGGAATGTTGCAATGTCCACCCTCAAAAACCTTCCCAGATTTCATGAAAAAAAAAAAAAAAAAAAAGAACAACAAAGTCCTTCACCTGAAACGAATATAACACCATATGTCAAGTAGCTGGAATTAAAATAAAACATTAAAAAAAATTCAACAAAGTTGTCTGGGTAGGTCCTAAAACAAAAATTGCCAACCAAAGCTCCTTATTGACTGAATAGAAATATCCACTGTATATCCCATAAATCTTGGAATTTGAGCTCAGATATACAGAGTCAAGGAACCAAGTATGCAGGGCTCTTCTAACTTTCCACACTTGCTCGTGGCAGACTTATTCTAGTTAACCTCCCTGGAGAGAGGCCCTGGCTCTTCTTTTCTCAGATGACAATAAACAAAACTGCAAAAATCACTAACTGCTTCTTCCCCCCAAATCTGTGGACAGTTAAATTAGTATTTTTATTTTGCTTTTTAAATTTTATTTATTTATTTATTTAAAAGATTTTATTTATTTATTCATGAAAGATAGAAAGAGAGAGAGAGAGAGAGAGAGGCAGAGACACAGGCAGAGGGAGAAGCAGGCTCCATGCAAGGAGCCCAACACGGGACTTGATCCCAGGACTCCAGGATCATGCCCTGGGCCCAAGGCAGGCGCCAAACCGCAGAGCCACCCGAGGATCCCCTATTTTGGTTTTTTTAAATGAAACTTTATCCCTATACTTTTAATGCACTATTTTTTTAAAAAATAAAAACACAGGATACAGCCACATTGGAACATGAACCATGAAAAGCCTGTGCATGCCTACCTGCAGCATATGACAGCTTTACACGAAAGCGCCAAATCCAGGAAGCTTCTCCTGACTTCAAAGGAGAGAGCATACTTCAGGGTGTGGCCATCGATGATGAGGGCCACATCGTTCTCCTTGCCCAACAGATTCCCGAGGTCAGTGCAGTGCTGGGTAATGGCTGCCCTTGTCGCCTGAAACAAGAGTGGAAGGGGGGAGGCGGTCATGTTTTTATGTGTTTGATATATCAAAAACAGAACTTAAGAAAAAAATCACAAGTTCCTTAAAGTGAGAACATGCCCATTCTAATGTAAAACACACAGCGTTCAACTTGTTGTGAGTATATATAAATGCACATTAAAATTCCATTGAACTGCCTGCTAGGTCTGTTTTATTTTATTTATTTATTTATTTTATTTTATTTATTTATTTATTTATTTATTTATTTATTTATTATTTATTTTTTATTTTTTTTATTGGTGTTCAATTTACCAACATACAGAATAACCCCCAGTGCCCGTCACCCATTCACTCCCACCCCCCGCCCTCCTCCCCTTCCACCACCCCTAGTTCGTTTCCCAGAGTTAGCAGTCTTTACGTTCTGTCTCCCTTTCTGATATTTCCCACACATTTCTTCTCCCTTCCCTTATATTCCCTTTCACTATTATTTATATTCCCCACATGAATGAGAACATATAATGTTTGTCCTTCTCTGACTGACTTACTTACTTCACTCAGCTAGGTCTGTTTTATGGAAGAAAACATCCCCTTTAATGATATTTACATTTGATATTTACAATAACCTAGTCTGGTTACAGTTCTAGGCTGAACTAGAGCATCCAAATTCTTCTCCTTTGGAACTTTAATTGCTAAGGTTCTTATGACTCTTTTTCTCCCTTCATGGTGTCTCTGGAACAGGAAACTCCATATAAACAAATGTGTGATGTTATTTTTTTTTCCAAAAGATAAAGTTGCTAAAAAATGGCAAACATTTCTCAGTTTGCTAAAGATAATCTTTAAAAGCCCCCAAGAAGTATTAGGGGATATAAAATTAACACAAAAAAATTAATTTCTGTCCTCTGCTGAGATGCACAGATTAAACTTCTCCCCATGGGTCACCAGAAGAAGACCCAAATTGATCATTTTTTCCATGTTACAGAAAATATCTAATAAAATTAAACATTTTAAAACAGTACTTTTTAAGACATTACTACCAGCCTAAGTAAGTATGTTGGTATGATGTCTCTTGTGCAATTAAAGCACAGAATCATTCTTTGGATTTTAAAAAAAAAAGTATGTCTGATTTCCCAGTGAATTTATGACTATGAATAGGATATCTGGTTCAAATATAAGAATTAAATTTTTGGATCATAATAAAAAATATGGTTTAAGCTAATCTGAGAAGCACAAAAGTCTGCTGAAATTATTCTGTTTGGACAACTGTCCTTTGGCTATTAAGCTACATTTACAAATAATTTATCCACCTGATAACATGAATTACTGTCTTAAAGAAATATGTTGAATGAACAGGAATCTTTCTATTCCTAGTTAAGCTGAGGATCTGCTACCATCACAAAGTGAGGCACAGATTCTTTTGTCTTACTGCTCAGTTTCCATTCTCAACAAGAGACTTGAGACAACACTTATCGGAAAGATGTATTTCAGGCATAACTGTGGTTTAGAGCCCTGTTCTGTGGTCAGATGGCCCAGGATCTGGTCCTAACTCTGTACTTATTACCTCTGTGACCTTGGGCAAGTTACTTCACCTCTTTAAACAGCAATTCTTAAGTGTAAAACAGAGCTAAGAATAGGTACCTCACAGCACTTTTGTCTCTAACAAATGAGCTAATCAGTGCCACCTGCTTAACACTGGTCTCGGGACATAATAAGCACTCAATGAAGCTCATTCTTCCTCTGGTTACTATTTATTCACTAAGAATTTCCTACATCTAGGAAAATACACAGTTGTGCTACTTCAGGCAGTGAATAAATGCTATCACTGACAATGCCTTCTTTGTCAATGTAATAACAGAAGCATAATTGATAGAATATTGTCCTAAGAATAAAAGTTGACTTTTAGTAAAACTACAGGTAACTTTATACTTTTTGAATTCTTAATTAGTTGCCTAATTCTGAATCTCAAACAAAACATCTATGTTTACCTTATCTGTGCAAACAGCCTGCCCTTTAGAATCTGGGTAGATAGAAGAAAATCCCACCCACCCAGGGAAATCCCGGTGTGGCATCCTGGGTGTACTCACGGGGGAACTCAGACAAGTCTGGGCAATTCTGAAGAGTGTGCTTGCCAGGGGTCAAGTCATGGTAGACAGAAAAACCCCCTGGGAAATATTTTACTGAAAGAGATGAGGCAAGCTATGCAGACCTGGTCTGTGGACAACATGCCAATATTGTCATGGAAGCACAATCTAGCCTACTGTCCGAAGGACACTTCCATTGCCACCCCCTCCCCCATGGACTTATGGAGGAAAAGGTTAAAGAATACAAATCCCTGAGATGAGGAGACCCCTGCCTGTGGCTTTTTTTGTAAGGGGGCACAGTACAAATGAAGATATGCAGCAGTAGCAATATTATGAAGGGTACTTTCTCCACTTAGGGTTATTTCTGGCCCAATCATGAAGACAGACTGGACCCTTCTTCCTCAGCCCAAGTGCTGGCAGCTCACCACCTATGAGGCTCTGAGGCAGGAGCAGAGAGGGTGCCCAGTACTGGGAATGTGAATGGCAGAAATGTAGCTACTGAGGAAACCAAGTTCCTGAGACATATACAATCTTCCCTGTCCCTCTACGATTGGTCAACCAACAAATTGTGCAGGGAAGGACCTCAAGAGGGAACTGGAGTTTCAACTGTGGGAGGCAGGACACAGAGTTGCACACATGGCCCCTCTTCTTGAGAGACTCATATGCAAAGGCCAACAGTGGTCTGGGGAACATGGAGGATACTAAGTTGAAATATTTTCAGGGTGAACCACAAAAAGTGCTATAGACTGAATGTTTGTATCCTCCAAATTCCTATATTGAAATCCTAATCCCTGGTGTGGTGGTATTTGGAGGTGTGGCCTTTGGAAGGTAACTGGGTCACAAGGGGGAAGCACTCACCTGAGATTAGTGCCCTTACAAGAAGCTACCAGATGCAGAGAAACCACCAGACATTACTAGGTTACTATGTGGGCCATTCAGCCTTCCTGGTACATTTTGCATTACATTTTCCTCCCTCCTCAAGTTTTTATTTAAATTCCAGTTAGTTAACATACAGTATAATATTAATTTCAGGGGTACAGCCCAGTGATTCATCACTTACAACAGCGGGTGCTCATCACAAGTATCCTCCTTAATCCCCATCACCTATTTCCTCTATCCCGCAACCCCACCCGCCTCCCCTCCAGTAACCTTCAGCTTCTTCTCTACCATTAAGAGTCTGTTTCCTGGTCGATCCTTCCTGTTCCTCATATCTCATTCCTCTTGCCTGCAATGTTTTCTGCTCCTCACCTCCTACCTGAACCATCCTGTTCTCCTCTCACTTCGTCTGTGCAGAATCACACCTTTGCCTGTGAGATTGGAAACCTCCCCTACCACCAGAACCTCTCCAGATCCATCCTCTTGCTCCACCCTTGACTTTTCTCCAGCCCCTGCTTTGGTTTTCATTCCAGTGCCCGCTCGGCAATAATCTTTGATCAAACCCAGACTAGCTGGGTTCCCTGCACATGTGTGGTAGAATATAGGTCCCTTCTGTGCAGTTCTCAAGCAAGCCAATCGAAGGAATTACTATCACAAACAGTTCCTTATTCTCAAATGGACTATGATTCAAAAGTCTATTTGTAAGTTAGTTATTGGGCACTTAGAATCTATTTTCCCAGAGGAACGATGTTACAAATTGTGGTTGGATCCCAGGACCTGTTAATGCCTACTTAGCCTAGTCGCTAAAATTTATACTGCAGTCTCTTATTTTAATAAAAAACCAATTACTGAAAGTTACAATGGACTTAGCTGTTACGAGGGGCATAGGGAGTTGGGACCGGGAGTTTCGTTCCCAGAAAGATACAGAGCATTCCAAAATCCTTCATTAGAATGTGCCTATTAGGCATAAATATTAAAAAATCTATTTCCAGGTTTTCATACGTGTTCTACAATTTTATTTTCCTTCACGATTAAAAACACACATGACTTAAAGCCAAAATGAGCAAGTGCAATGACAGACTGTTCCCAAAGCCACACCGAACACTCACCTCTCCCTTGCTTGTGCCGTACTGGGAACCCTACATTTTTTAGCAGCAAGCTCAGTATTTGCCTTTGCATTTCCAGTTTTTTAAACAAGGTCACATAAACACCACAGATAGTGCCACACTTAAGTTCAGGAAACAGCTGTCTGTCTGCTCAGAGATAAGAGATTTACTGGAAGTTCAGCCTGCCCAACTTATGTGTGGATGGGACCCGAAAGGTAGCTCTACTGTCAGTCATTCTGGATTTAATAAACTGGAAAGATGGAGATTTCTAGAATCTGGATGCATGTCTACCAGTTTGCAGGTAGCAGGAATCTTTCCTCAAAATGAAACCATTCCAGCAACACTGAAATCTGTCGAGGCAGGTGACCCTCTCCCTCCACGAGCTTGGCAGTGTCATAAGGAATTTCTTAGACGCTGAGCTAGCAGCAGCTGCCTCAGACCTCACTTTGATGTTCTGCAAATTCCAACGGGCTCAGAGCTGACGATGCTGAAAGCCAGGATGGTTCAAGTTTCATGAGCAGCAATTCAGCCAAGTCTTACTTCGCCTTGGAGAGCAAACTCCTTTCTCCTGAATTAACCTTAGGCTAATGAGTATCTAACCATAATGCTCACCCTCTAGACCATGGATTCAAAATGGTTTTGTTTTTTTTTTCCATTCCAATCATCCATTTTTCTTGTCCCTGGCCAACTGTTAGGTGTGCCTTCTCTCACCACCGTATTCTATTCTACTACTACTCCTGTCATTCCCACCGTCCAGCCTCCCAGATGGGCCACAGTGGCAATCTCCTTATTCTTGCCACTTCCATTTTTTTTTAACTATCATTTCCATTTCCAATATAATCACACCTGTTTCCTGACAGCATTAACAGTCTCAATACTTTTGCATTTATAAACCCTAATGGGCACAGAATTTTGTAAAGCTAAAGACAAAGCACGAGTCTAGCAAACCCATTATAGGAAAATAAAGAAGGTGAAGGCTGAAAACAAGCAAATTACTCATGGCCCCTACTGGCAGCTGTTGCCGACCTTTTCGCTTTAGATATTGCTTTGTTCTAATCAATGAATATCTCTAAACTTAAAGTTCATTAGGAAGTAAGAGGAATCTCTGTTAAGTTTGTAATATTTCAAGATTTCCTACAATACTAATAATTTCAAGGAAGATGGGATGCTATGTCACAGGCATTGAGCAAACATTCTTAAAAGATAATCTGGCCTCTTGTCACCAAGCACCCACATAGCTAGCTGGTACCCTCAGGTCACCTTTAACCCCCCTCTCCCTCAATCAGGCATTCTCTACATGGGCTGCCTCCACCCCCCCACAAAATGTTTCTATTTCTGATAAAAAAAAATTGTTTATCTTCTTAGATTACTGATATTACCCAATTTACTGAATTCTCAGTAATATATATAAGCCTCTATAGAAGTTATGCTTTGGTTAATCACCTTCATTGAGTTATAATTAAACATACGATAAAGTTGAGCCATTTTAAGCATATAATTCAATGAGTTTTGGCAAAGGTGTGCAGTCACGTCACCTCCTCCATAACCAAGACACAGAACATTTCCAACACCTCAAAACGTTCCCTCTTGCCATCCTGCAGGCAATCCCATTCCCCTACCCGGCCCCTGGCAATCACCTATCCACTCTGTCACTACAGTTTTGCCTTTTCTAGAATGCCATATAAATAGAATCAGACTTTACAGTCTTTTCTGCCTGGCCTATTCATTTAGCCTAAGGCTCTGAGATCTGTCCAGTGTTTCTGTGCTTATCAATTCCTTTTTGTTTCTGAGTCCACTGTATAAATATACCACAAATTATTTCATTCACTTGCCATTAACCATCTGTGTTGTTTCCAGTTTTAGAATATTGTGAATAATTCTATAAATATGAGTATACTAGCCTTTGTGTGGACATATGCTCCTATTTCTCCTGAGTAGACACCTAAGACTGGAATTACTCTGTTACGCCACCTCTACAGACACACAGAGCAAGTGTATGTCTAACTTTATAGAGATGGTGAGGCTGTTTCTAACTTTAAAAGATGTGGTTATGGCATTTTGCTTTCTTACCAGTCCTGCGTGTGTGCTTTGGTTGTTCCTCATCTTTGTCAACACTGGCACATTGGTCTTTTCAATTCTAGACATTCCCATGGGTATGCAATTAATAGCTTGTATTTGCATTTCCCAAATGATGAATGGTGTGGAATATTTTTCTAATGCTTACAAATTAAATGATTTTGTTTGCTGAGATTTTAAGACATACAAGTAAGCAAAGTGGAATAATGCAGGTAGTATAATGGGGGTCATCCTTGTGCAGAGTGATAACCGCTGTGAACTCACAAACAAGCCCCAATAACCTCTCTTCAGGGGAGCTGGGATACCCTATGTTGCAACTTCTTTTTACATCTCACATCTCTAAAAGATCTACACATTTCCCTGGAAAGGTGTCTTAGGCAGTATGAGAAGAGTGAGTCAGGAGGTGGGGGATATGGAAGAAAACTGGCAGCAGCTGTTAGTGAGCAAGTATCATTTATTGGAAGAAAGAGAGAGAGACTTTTTATTCACATAATCTTCAAAGCCTAGAGAAAGTCTGAAAACCTGAAATCACTGCTATTTATTGAAAGACAATGTGACTAACAGTTGTGACTGAGCTCAAGTCATTGACGTCATAAAAATCCCTGAAAATATGTATTTTCCTTTTCACAAAGAAGATTAAATAGCAAACCTACTAGGCTTACTTTATTTTCTTTCAAGAAACTAGATTTTGATTTTAGTACTAGGAATCCTTTTATATGCTGAACAAATATATTCTTGAATAAAAAATAATTTATATGCTTTAAGAAGCATTCTTATTCCAATCTTGACTATGAATCTTTTTTTTGCAATTTTTTAAAAAAATGTGGAATTCTTCTTAAAGGAGATAACCCTTTTCCTATAAGAAAACAATTTTGAAGTGTGACCCTCCTGTGAGAAGAATGCAAAATCAGCATTTGTAAGTGATCAGTCAGCTGTTGTATAAAATGGCCCTCCATAATTTCATGGAATAGATGCTTGTCACACATTTGTCCAGACTGGATCTTTGGGAGTCACTGTATACTTCAGAGACAACAATGAATCAATGCCACGGTTGATATCACACTAACTAGGAATAATTCTACTATGAACATAACCACTTTACCTTAATTAATTTCCTGACTTTGGGGATTTAAATTTTTAACTTTCGATGTATCAATGTTATAGTCACTGCACTATTTTTAAAATCTTCTTGATTCTTGGGGTTATTATAAAGTGCCCAGACCAAACACAATGGTGATCGAGTTTATAAATTAAAAAAGAAATGACTACAGAAAATAATCTCTAGACAATTAAAATTTGCAGTGTTTTTAATGAACTATGTGATTACATATGTCAGATAAACTTTAGCAAAGGAATATGGAGCGCTATTGGTCTCACACAGAAAGATAAAACTACCAGTTGCAAACCAGAGATCTACATTTGGCTTACAGTGACAAACACTGGAATCTGTTATGTCACCCTAGAAAGCACAGCATAAGCAATGCAAAGTAATTTCAATTCCTGAACTACTTATTTGCTTTATGATAAAACCAGTTTCTTAAAAAAAAACATATGCTCACTTTCTGAACAATCCTTACAGATGCCATAAAAAAATGAATATAATAATCTTAATTAGTTAATTTCCTGCCCTTAAGGACTTAAAGTTTTAACTTTAATATTTCAATAATACAGTCACTGCACTTTCTAAAGTCTTCTTGACTCTGAGAGGAATTACAATGTGCCCAGACTGTGTTCAACTTGTGCAAACAACAAATGAGAACTGGAAGAAAAATTCTGAAAGAGACAGTGAAGGCAGGTCATTAAAAAAAATTTCCCAAATCCATGTGTGGCAGCTGTCAGCTGTTGGAGGGAATAAAAGAATATCTTGAAGGCTGTAGCCACGTGAAGAAAACGCGATCTTGGGCTCTTGGGCTCACCACTAGTACCTATCAAATCAAAAAGATTGCACACACAGGGCTGAGACTGGCCACCACCCACAGCTCCCCAGGCTACAGCTAAGCCACCATGGGCAGGTTCCAAGAAGCACCTGCCAGTGTGACTTCTTCTATTTTCCTTGAATCAGTAGGAGTTAGGGGTACAGAGAGAGTTATGTGAGAGGAAAGAACAGCTGTATACAAATCCTCTGCTGTGTTAGGAAATATTTCATGTTTATGTGGAACACTGTTAGCACATTTAAAACTGGGAGTACTTTCTAAATGATAGTTTCCAGTGGGAAAAGCCAGTGGCATACATTATATATATATATATATGTATATATATATATATATATATACACACACACACACACACACACACATACACACACACACACACACAGATTTTCAAAATGAAACCAAATAAGCCAGAAAGTGCAGAGAAAGTCCCATTTTCACTGGAGACCACCACAATGATGAATGAGCAAGGAGAAACTTGCAACACATGGACCTGGCCAGAAGGTTCCCCTAATTGTGCAGACTCCATAGCCAAACAGGGTAGGTGAGGGCAGGCTCAGAGTCAGGCTGGAATACACCTTACCATTCTCTTCTCTACATATCCAGGCAAAGATTCAAGGCTACAGAGGTAGACAGAAGTTTACATTGAAATATAGAGCAAAGAAAAAAAAAATCCTTCACTTAACCTTTAGCTATGAGAGCCTATAATGTGCACAGACTTCTAGGAGTGGAGAGGCCCACAGGCAAGGAAGGAGCGACTCCTCCGAGGAGGGCACCCAATAGCCAAAGACTGCTGTGTGCCCAGGACATCCGTGAATACCTTAGCAGGTACTGATGTGGCCTGTAAGGCATGAGGAAACAGGCACAGTGAGGAAAGTGCTGGGGGTGGGCAGGCTGGGAAGACACGAGACAGGACAGGAAGCATTTGCACATCCTGTCAGAGCCCATAGGGAGCCAGTAGAGGCTTCTACATATGAAAATACCACACTCGGACGTTCCTATGTGGAAGCTCCCCACCAACGGTAGAGATGATGGATTGGAATAGGAAACAGACCAGCAAGGAGCCTTCAGATGATGAGTCTCAGCTTTGACTGGGATAATAGAGACCAACACCAAGAAATGCATTTCAGAAGGAGACACAGTGCCTGGTGAGTGGTCAGAGGGCAGAGAGAGGGTATGGGGATAAGCAGTGTCTGGCCTGGTAGGTAAAAGAGGTCAGTTGCTGGGAAGGGGACATAACAGGATTGGGGAAGGTGGGAGACTATGACTGGGGGGTCAGAAGATAATTCATTTTGACTTCATGTACAGAGTTGGCTCTTTTGTTCAAGAGCAAGCTATTAGTCCATGCAAAACTGGTGAGAAGGCCTGCAGGGACAGTAGGGGATTATGGAGCCTCTCCGGCCCTGGACCACCCAACACTGCTCTCTAGGGACACTGCTACTCAGAAGTCCCTCCAACTTCTGCACCCCCATCAATGTCTGCAGAGCTCTGAGCGAACATCCGGCAGCCATCACTTGTCCTTTGTGGATCATATAACCTCTCAATCAATGCTGGTTGAAGAATGGAAAAAGAAACCATTTGGGTAGTTTCCTTACCACTCCCTCTGGGTGAAAAAAGCAAACAAACAAATCACTCAGCATACAGCAGGTGCTGAGAAAATGCTTGCCACCCCTTGTTTGGGAGATATTTGCTGCTTCCTGAACTCCTGACCCTGACCAGAACAATCGCTCACTGTCTGTTGTGAATCATCTCTTCTCTGCTTCTGCTGGTCCCTTTTGCACATCACTGCATTTGCCTTGTGACAATGGCCTTCTATTCATATTTTTTAAAAGTATTTGAGACCTTAGCTTGTTGGACCACTCACATGGTAAGTAGCTATGCATGCCAATTTCGAGGACACAGCCATGCATGGAACTATGAAGACCCCCCTCTCAAGCAGCTTACATGTTGGTGAGGAAACAGGTATGAAGCAAATAGACAACTAATACATGCCATGTTGTACATGCCGTGGAAGAAAGTCAGGTAGGGTTTAGGAAGCAGGAGTCCATCAGGAATTCGGGAGGATGGGTCTCAAGAAGGCCAAGACTGGATTATAGGCAGAACTACAACAGTTTATGCTTAACTGGACAAAAGGTCTCAACGGTCAATCTGAATGGCCAGGAAATAAAATCAATAGGTTGAGTTTAGGTTAGTTATTCATCTCCTATTTTTTTTTTTTAAAAAAAACTTTTTTAGCCAAAATTTAAAAGCCAGGTGATTTCACATGAAAACTCTGATACTCAACTTCTCTTGAAAAATTACAGTACCTGGGACCCTTGGCCCATGTTCCTACAAAGCAGTACCCAGCTATATTCAACAAGTACACCCTGGCCATAGTGCCCCAGTCCCTATTGCCTTGCCAGTACTGGAATGCCAAGTGTCACTGGTCACCGGGCATGTGCTACTCTGTTGCTCTGACCCACACCTCCATCCATCAAAACTGGAAATAAGAAGTGCAAGGGCATGCCAGAGCTTCCTGGTGAGGGGTCACAGAGCTCCATTAGCATTCCTACCATGTCTCTGGCCCTGTGGGCCTGTGCCATAGCCTCCCAAGTTTGTGAGCACTTGTTCTTTAATTTCTAATGGAACGTAACTTTGGATCCCACCATGGCTCTGTGCAGATTCTCATTAGGGTTGTCATGGACAGTTGCTAATACAGGCATGGTGCTGGAGCCTTTATTCTATCCAGTTGATAAAGGTTCAGTCCCTAAAATTAAACAAATAATACTGAGAGAACATACAAATTCCCAGATTTAAAACCCAAAAGCTATCAGGAGGAATGAGGATTTCCTGAAGCTTCTTAAATTGCTTTCTGCAGAGATTTCACCTTTAACACATAAAGGCACACATGCACACACACAATTTTCCAGATGACTAGCATTTCTATAGGGAAAAACAAAGTGTCAGTTTTAGTACTGAAAATTTTAGTAAGATGGCATATTGCATGGAGTTAATAACTTTGACTCTGCCTATGAGAACTTCTTCATTCATATATACATTTTTGGGCTCCTAAGTCTTAGTCCTAAATGTTTGAGAGAAGAGATGAAAGTTATTGAGAAAAAAAATACATATGAATACACACACATGCACATATATACCCATATACATACATACACTATGTATTTGATATACTGTGGAAAAGGCATAAAATATATAAAATCTTCATTATAAAATATATATTATCTACCCTACCAAATATATGTGTATATATGTATATATGCGTATATATTACATACATATGTGTGTGTGTACGTATAATATAAAGCAGAAACCACTTTTGTGAATCTTAAGAAGTTAAACTCAATTCTACAAACTCTATGCTGTGACATACAGGTGATAGTGAAAGTATGGGACAAAAAGATGGAGAACCACCTCACCTCCCACCAGGTGCACATGAATGAAAAACCAGGCTAAGTACTATATTATGTAAGACTGAAGAAAAGAATGAGAATGTACATGACAAAGACATAGATTCTAATAGGGGAAGGGTAAGAGCAGGGAAAACTGGACAAAAGGGACTCTGTCAAGGAAAACAATTCTGCAAAAGAACTGCAGCTTGATAACTGACCTCACCTGTCAGTGTATCTAAGAGGAACAGCTAGAGACACTCAAGAAAGCTGGGCTTGGGACAAGGAGGAAACCCTGCAGTAAGAAAGCTGAATTTCTGAATTCTATAAGATAAACAATTCAGGGCTCATGAGGTCCAAGGACCTTTCCTACTTGTCATCTTTGGGGATCTCAGCTGGTCTTATGTCCTTAAATATGTTAGACTCACACATTTCTCTTTTTTTTATTTAAGATTTTATTTATTTATTCATGAGAGACACAAAGAGAGAGAGAGGCAGATGCATAGGCAGAGGGAGAACCAGGCTCCCTGAGAGAAGCCTGATGTGGGACTCGATCCCAGGACCCCGGGATTACGACCTGAGCTGAAGGCAGATGCTCAACCACTGAGCCACCCAGGTGCCCCTAGACTTACAAATTTATATCTTCAGGTGGAACCTCTCCCCCAAATTCCAGACCTGAATATCTACCACCTAAGTTGGTATCTCTAGTTGGTTGTCTTATGAGGCCCTGCAAAACAGATCATGCCCAGGCTGAGCTCCTGATTCTCTCCTTCCCGAGCCTGCATTAACTCTTTTGAGAATATAAAAAATGGGGACAGAGCGGGGACAACTCCAACTTTCTAGGCACCCAAGCCAAAAATATGGGGGTTATTCTTGTTTCTTTTTTGCACACCCTAAATAATCAATCCATCAGCCAACACACCACCTGTGTCTTTGAAACACATGTAGAACCTGGCCCCATCCCACTAGGGCCTGGCTAACATCACCCCCAGACCATCAGAGCAGGCTCCTGAACTGCCTCCCCTCTGCTGTCCACCCCCCACGCACACCCTGCACTCTCTTCCTAATGTAACAGAGTCCTGGTAACAAGGCAGATCCTGTCACTCTGTTCCATCTTTGGAAGCTTCTGAAAAGCCAGGGGCTTTACCATGCCCCACAGGGCAAAGCACCCCCTCTCACCATGGCTCAGGCCACAGCACCTACTGATAACTTGGTGTTACTCAATATGCCCTGCTGCTACCTTCCAGCCCTTAATACTGGAAAGCTTAGCAGAAGCAAGAGCTTTCCAGTGGCCCCTCCCCTCTTCCCGATGAGATCCTTCTTAAAGACCCTACTTTAAGTTACACTCTCCTGGGCACACACATTTCTTTCTCCTGCTTTGTTTCCCTCAGGGCACTTATTTGTCCAAATCTTTGAGTAAAAGGCCATGGGAAACTGGGGGACAAGTTTAGACACCATGCCAACACCTACACCTACGGTGAGGCCTGGACTGAGGAAGTGACAGGATTGAGGACCTTTCAGGAGTAGAATGTACAGGGTTTGGTAATAGTGTGAGGGGTGTGGGTGGGAGTCAGTAACATGGGCAAAGCTTGACAACCTTCATGGAGATGGACAAGGCCAGAGGGATGAGGGAAGGAGAAGGGAGAGGAAGGGTGGGCACAGCAGTTCAATTTCTGAGCATGTTAATTAAGGCACGTTAACATATGTACTAATATATCCTTCTTAGAAACAGCTCAGAGCCTAATAAACTCCTCCAAAGTAACTGCTAAAGTTTAAGTTACTCCTAAATTTCACAAGCCCAAAGACTCACAGGGGCTCAAATTCCCTAGGCATAAAGGTTACAGGTAACACTCTATCATCCAGAACAACAACAACAAAATTACAAACACCAGAAAAATGTGGGAAATGATGATTTGCAGAAGACCAGAGTGTCCCTAGTGCTTGAAACTATGTAGAGAATAAAAAAGAAGTGGCTCTGTTCTCCAGACTTATATTTAATAGGCTCTAAATCCAGCACAGATTTGACCTTTGCTTTAAATAGATTTTCTTGGAGAGGAGGGAAGAAAACATTGATTCATCGGAGACTCCTGAACGACCTACTGTTCACATTACTTGAAATAAAGTCTGCTTTAAATCAGAATTCTTGAGACACAGAAATAAATATACCAAGAGGTTTCTAATTCTATGCTTTCGCCAGCTGATTATTTTCATTCACAACAGTGGACGAACTCGATATGGTCTTTCCAGAAGAAGGCCCATGGCCACAGAGAGAGCACACAGAGGAATCAATCAGATCAATGCCATCCAGGCTCAGACTTCAGCTTGTCTTGTGATCAACACTTTCAATAGAACAAATATGAGAAGTATGTGAAATGGAGATGACTCTTCGGGGGTTTCTAAAGCCCATGTTAATTTAGCAACGTTTGAGGAGTAAGGGAGACCTAGGAGCAAAAATGTTTCCAGTCCGATTGAAAAAGGTTAAACCAGAATTGTTCAATACCAGGACTGTTCACTCAGGAAATGGGAAACACACAAGCTTTCCCACTCTGCTAAATGCAGTCATTAAGATCAATGCCACAGATTTAAGGGCTAATTAGGCAGTTAATATATAATCCTGGCCCTAAACCTTCTTAATCTATTTCTTAGCAATTTTGAGTGTTTCACTGCTCATTTTAAACCATTGTCAGAAGACAGAGAGACAAAACACAAATATATATCAAACAGATGTATGCCTTACAAGCTATTTGCTTCTGTTTGAGGAAGAATTTGAAAATGCGCTTTGGGTACCAGGTAGATAAAGGACCTCAGGGCACCAAACAGGTAATAAAGGAACAGCTACAACGTTAAGAAGTAGTGGGGTCTATAGCCAACTGGGAAATGTCTGTCCCACCCACCAATATTCACAGTGCTATCCAAACAGAACACTACTACATGCTGCATTTGGCCCACTATCAATTTGACACAAAAATCAAGCATGATCAGAGACTCACAACTAAAAAAAAGGAAATGATGATTCATACAGCATTTTTCCAAAATGATGAAAGTTTCTTTTTTTTTTTTTCCTATGCAAGCTAGTGTATCTTATTTATTTTTTACTAAGTTTTAAATAATAGGGACGCCTGGGTGGCTCAGTGGTTGAGCACCTGCCTTCGGCTTAGGGCATGATCCTGGAGTCCCAGGATCGAGTCCCACGTTGGGCTCCCTGTATGGGGCCTGCTTCTCCCTCTGCTTATGCCTCTGCCTCTCTCTCTCTGTGTTGCTCATGAATAAATAAATAAAATCTTTTAAAAAGTTTTAAATAATAATTCTAGTAAAGTTAACACACAGAGTTATATTAGTTTCAGGTGTACAGTACAATGATTCAACGATTCCACATGCTACTTAGTGCTCATCATGATAAGTGTACTCAATTTTTCTGAACAACAAACATTACAACATGCTTTCCCAGATGCCACCACTTATGATGGAACATCACCCTCTTAGTGGTTATAGGAAAGGAATGGTTTCTGGACAATTCAGTTGAGATGAGGACTCATACCTACAATCATTTCAGAGCTCTAATGATAAGAATCAAATACAAATCTGTAGACTTAGGAATGCCTGGGTGGCTCAGCAGTTGAGCATCTGCCTTTGGCTCAGGGCATTCTCCCAGAGTCCTAGGATCCAGTCCCACATTGGGCTTCCTGCAAAGAGCCTGCTTCTCTCTATATGTATCCGCCTCTGTGTGTGTGTGTGTGTGTGTGTGTGTGTGTTTCTAATGAATAAATAAAATCTTTAAAAAATAATCTAAAAATAAAAAATCTGTCGACTGAAACAAAGAGTAAACATATGAACTAACATACACACACCCACAAAAGTACACACTGAATCCAATAGAAGAATATTACTCTCCACCAATTCAAGCATTTTGAGAACCTTATGTATATAGAAGACAACAAGCAAAAGGACCAACTGTAGCCCATACACCCAGGCCTGATGTAGAGACGGAGTAAAAACCACTCACCTACACTATCAACCAGAGCCTCACCTTGGACATTGCTATGCTCACAAGCTTCATGCCTCAGGGCAATGTGTTTACATAGAGTTTTCCTCCTAATCTTTTTGTCTACTTTATCCCACACACGTTACTAAAATAACCTCAAATTGCACTATTAGCTCATCATTTTTCTGTTTGTGGTCTTTTGGTGTCAATTTATGTCCTATCAAATGCAATATTTGGAGATCAATTTAATGTTTCCTCTTCTTGTTTTATGGTTTACCGTATTAGAGCTTCCAACCTTTTACAGCAAACAACCACAGAATCTCTCTCATTGCATTAAGAATTTCTCCTTCAAATCCAAGGAAAGACTATTAGATATAAAAGAAAGTCATAAATGCATATGAAACCAGCCAGAAGGGACCTAGCCTGTACCACAGGCCAACCCTGAGCTCCTGGCCCCAGGAAAGCACTACCTCATATTCCCTAAGTAACTTAGCCATCTATGGTGGGGAGAAAGCTTTAATGTTGCTGTAAACCAATACACACATGTGAATCCTCAAAGCGGGCTTCGCAGTACAAGAACTTTTGGGAAAGACATACTGCAGCTGAGAACCAGGTTCCACATTCCTTAGGGTGTAACTCAATCAGTCAGCCTGCACAAACTCACAAACGACTGCTTTCTGAAGAAAGCTAGCAGAGGAGTGTACCAGAGGGTGCGGGCCTAATCACCAGCAGTATGCCCCACGGAGAGAAAAGAGCCCGCAATAAAGAAGGTGGGGAAAATGACTCTCGTGTGAGTTTTAAGAGTTTTCATGACAGATGAAGAGAACTGTGGCCAATTAAAGCAGCAATACAACTAAGAAAAACAACTGTGGGCCAGTGCGCCAGGCTGCTCCAGTCACTCAGTCTGGAAGGTGATGAGGGTCCCAGAGCCAGACCACGGGAAAGGATTTTGTGCCTGATTACCACCTCTCAAAACTATACGGTGATTGGAGAGGAATACAGAGGGAGGATCCAACTAACAATAGGAACCCATGGGAAGGTTGAGAAGACATACTTTGGAAATGGAGTGTGGCTGATACAAACTCTTCACTAAATCTTCTAGCATCTTCGCTAATACTCCATGGTACTTCTTACTAATAGGGTCTAAATTACAAGGAGTGGCAATCATTTTTTTTCCAAACTTCACTTTGCTTCAGCTATAGTTACACACATATAGTTACACATGGAAACTGATATGCAGTAATTTTGCTTCATTTTGACGTTTTTCTTCTACATGCTAGCCAAAGACCAGAGTGTTTTTTTGGCCTGGATTATATCCAAACACAGTCACTGGTAAAGACTCATTCTTCTATCAGAAGGTGAAGCAGATCACATCCCAAGCAGTCAGTCCAAAGTTTTCCTCTTTTCCCATCTGTTTTAAAAGGTACACAAGAGGGATCCCTGGGTGGCGCAGCGGTTTGGTGCCTGCCTTTGGCCCAGGGCGTGATCCTGGAGACCCGGAATCGAATTCCACATCGGGCTCCTGGTGCATGGAGCCTGCTTCTCCCTCTGCCTATGTCTCTGCCTCTCTCTCTCTCTCTCTCTCTCTCTGTGACTATCATAAATAAAAAAATTAAATTAAAAAAAAAAAGATACACAAAATGCAACCACTGAGGTTTCTTTTTTCCAATCTCTTAGATCACGGTTTTCACATATCTTCAGCAAATAAATCATTTTGAGGTGTCCTCAAAGATGTGTTTGCTTTGTTTTAATAAGGGGCAGGAGGGAGGTAAAAAGCAAAAAATTAAATACTTGTATCTAAGGAGGAGAAGGAAACAAACCTGTCCACAAGTTCACACTGGCACTATTTCTCTTTTCCACCAGGAGCCAACCACCATTCCTATAAGTACACTGGAAATTGCACGAAGGGCTCCCTGCAGCTTTACTTCCCTGGCAATGGACTGAGCAACAGGAACCACTATCTTGAACCCCACAGCAGTCAGGACTGGAGGAATACACACAGGTCATGCCATTACCTAAAATCATGTACCTGTCAATCTGCAAAAATTAGGAGTGTGGAAATACCAAAATAAGCACTAAGTGAGGGGCATACAAACATTTCATTCTGCCTCCAACATGGGAAATATATTCTAAAACATTAGCACTAATCCCAAGTTCATTTTCTGATACAAGAACTCTAGGGTAACAGATCAAAGACATTCATTTTCTTCATACCCACACTGTCTGGAGTGTTGAAAGCACAGGCAATGGAACCCCGTAGGGCCTTTTGCCACTGCTCTGCTCTTAATATTGGTTACGTTGGGCATAGCTTTTTCCTTCTTTTTAAAATTTTCCCGTTTCCCAATCTTCAAAGACTCTTTTCTCTAGAAAGCAGTCTAGAATTCCCAGTTTTCGTGGATACCCTTGCAAGAGGAATCAGTCACTTGAATACCAACTGTTTTCCTCTCTTCAGAATATGTACTAGGGCGTACTGCTAGATTGCGTTCTCTGCAAGGAGAACTTAGGCAGGGAGTGATTGGCACCTTGAACCCATTCAACCTGAAGACTTCAGTCCTATTTAGATGCATAGAGCCCCTTTCATAATACCTCCAAAGAAACCAAATGTCCATACTGAGTGCAACCCAAACTCAAATAGCCAGGAACTGACAAACCTAGACTGAGATGAATAAAACTTGAAATGTAGAAGGAACTTCATGAGGATGGCGAAAGTTCATTGCTTTATTAAAAAAAAAAAAAACAAAAAAAACAAAAACTGAGGTAGGAAGAGCTCATGATGGCATGGCCAGTTAGCTATGGAGGCCACAGAATACTTCCCTCATCTAGAGGCTTTTAGCACTCAACATTGTTTTCTTCGCTCCATCTCTCGCCACTATTCTCCAAATATTGAACACTGCAACCATAACTCATACCACCCTGGTTTCCATGACCTTCATTTTAAATTCCCTTTAGTCACTATAAGTCTCCCAGGGCTGCCATAACTGACCATAAATGAGGTGACTGAAAACAACAACAACAAAATTATCTCAGTTCTCAGGGCTAGAAGTCTGAATGCAAGGTGTCAGCACAGCCATGTTCTCTCTAAAACATGTAGGAGAGAATACTTCTTAGCCCCTAGGTCCTTCCTATCTTCTAGTGGGTTGCCAGAAATTTCAGCCTTGTAGCTGCAGTGACTTCTGTCTCTGCCACGGCTCCCTTTCTTGTATGCATTCATCTCTTCTCTTCTTATAAGGACACCAGTCATTGCACAGGACCTGCTTAACTCTAACATGACCTCATTTTAACTAATTACATCTGCAATGAACCTATTTACAAACAAGGTCACATTCTGAGGCCCTGAGGATTAAGATTTCAACATATCTTTTGGGGTAGACACACCTCAACCCATTAAAGCCACACAATTAGCACAGCCACACCCAAGAAACTATAACATGAAATTTCCCTTTCCTTCCCTCTTACTCAATTTCTTCTACCCACCTCAACACTGCCTGCCTTGTTTTTAACATGTGTTTTGTTCCATAAGCCCCTGAAGACTTCCTCTTAGGCCTTTCTTGGCTTGGGTCGTTCTCCAGTTAACCTGGATTTCACAAATATTGATGCTGTCCCAATCCCCTTGACCTTCATATTTCTACATTTCCTAATCCACCATCAACAATCTATACTCTCAACTCATTCTCAATCTACAGACCATCAAAGGAGAAAGACACTAGCAATACCAACTGGTCCCACTTAATATCACTTGACCTGGAATAGGCCCAGTATGGTAACCTTGAGCCAGGCCTCTCTTGATCTTCCATCATCATGCCTTAGTTTCAGAGCATTCATTCATTCAAAAGAATATTTACAAATACTGCATGCATCTAGGCATTTAAGCTTATGTTCAAGATCAATAGTACACAAGATTAATATACTCTCCCTCCCAGAATTAAGTGTGTATCAGGAATATGAACAAGTAAACATGTAGTGTTAAGTGCCTCAGGCATGTAGGGAAGACCCACATCAAAGGAACTTAAATTATCTCCCCCAAGAGTCTGACCCTGGCCTTCTTTTGATTCTTCTGCCTTAGTGATAGCATTCAATTCCAAAACTGCCAACGCTGTTTCCAATGGTTGGCACTCAACCCTAGCCTCCATTTTCCCTCTGTGCTTTCAAACTAGATTTCTCCTGGCTATTTCTAGCAGGATGTTCTAGCAGTACCTGGAATTCATGTAAGCCCAACACAAAGACCATCCCCTCAATTGCCAGTCTTTCCCTGCACTACTGTCCTCACTACCACTATGCTTTCAGTCATTCAAACTCAGAATCCTGGTATCCTCCTTCTCTTTCATCTGGCTGCCTTGACCCAGTGCTTAACTGGCTTCCAAGTTCAAGTTTTAAATTCTTATTAGAAAAATTTATATTCATTGTTTGTTTGTTTCTTTCTTTTTTTTATCTCCATAGACTGGATCCATGTTCTCATTAATTCACTGTGATTATTATAAAGATATCTTCACCAAATTTCCTTTGCTCAGATCTCTACTACTGCAATACAATTTATAACTAACTTAAATTTTTATAGCATGTTATTAGAGCTTATAAAATACTTTCACAAAAATTTCTTTCATCCCCACATCAGCCTACATTGATTGACAGAGTAAGAATTAGTCTTCTCAGAAATGACCTGAGACATTAAGTGCCAAGCAAGTAGCAGCAGAGCAACCATTCATTCAATACTAATTTCAACTGCAGAGACCACCAGCCACATTGCTGCCAAAGTCATCTTCCCAAAGAGTTTTTCTGATTCTCTTCATAAAACATGAGCTCACAAGCCAGCCACCCTCTAGGAGATGTCTTCCAGAGATGGCTACAGCAGCTGTCACCTCTACTCAGTTCCACCAGTCCTGCCCTCCTGCCTCAGAAGAACCCCATCCACTGGAGCTGCTCTCAGGCCAGAGCCAGGGCTGGGAGGGAAATGCCTGTAGCTGAACCAGCAACATTTACTTTGGCACCTTGGGTCTAGGTAATGCAATAAACTCAGCAACTCTCCAATGGGTCCTTTTAAGTCCATAAACTCAGCAATACTCCCAGCCACATACTCCACCTGCTACCAGACCCATCACTAAAGACCTTTACTCTTCTCCCACCTCCATATTTCACAACTGCAATTGCCACCCCAGGTATGGATATGTGTTTGACACCATACTCCATGACTACTCAGTTTGGCAACAGGCAACAAACATTTAATAGCAATCCAGTAATCATCAAGTGCTTTGCAGGTCCTTGGGACACAAAGTTAAGGGCCAACCATGAACTACCTGTACCTCCATTTCCCTATCCATTGCAACCTATGTGGTCTGAGCTACCATGGATAATCTTCCATTCATCTTAAACTTCTTAAATCCCTTCATTGTGGTCATGATTAGAATCTGACTTTCCCTCAAGATATCACTTTGCCTCATACTCCTGTAACATTTTCTGTCTCTCCTGCACTTCTTATCCCCTTTGCACCACATCAGCCAGTGATTTCTCCAGAACCTTTGGACCTCTAAACTCCCACCATCATCTTTCCTTCCTTTCAAGTACATGTTTATCCACCAACACCCTTGTCCCCATATTCTTTGCAAATATTGAATCATCTTTTTCATGTTCTCTTTTCGATGACAGAAGAAATTAAAGATCATTAAAGATGGTTCACTTCAAACATTGGCAAAAGACCATGTGGAGGCACTTTCCTATATAAACCCCTAATAGAAGATACTGGCCACCTGTCTCTCACCTGCTTCCCTTTATTCACTTTATACTTCACCAAGACAGAGATCCTCTACACTCTCCAAATGATCTTCACATTCATATATTTTCCCAAAACCTTCTTCTACCACCTCCTGCCTGTTGGAAGACCATTCATTCTTCCAAAAGGATTAAAATGCCTCTCCTTTTGCACCAATGCTTCCCTGATCACAAGGATTTTTGTGACAACCTTCCAATCAGTTATATTCAATCTGTACACACATAAGCAAGATTTTGGGAAGCTTGGAAGCCAGGCTGAGGGTCTTAAAAAGGAGGAAACTCTTAGGGGTATTAGACCAGCATTGCCCAATAGAACTTTCTATAATGATACAAATATTCTTCTGTACTGTCCACATGTGGCCCCTGAGAACCTGAAATGTGGCTTGGACAATGAAGAAACAAATACTTCAATTTAACTTAAATAGTCACGTGTGGCTAGTGGCAACCATAGTGAGCAGACTTCTAGATTAAGTTGATGCCATGGTAGAAGAGTTTAAAAAGGTGAGTCTGATGCAGTAGCAAGGAAGACAGTGTGCTGGGTGCACAGCAAGGGAAACTATCTAGCTAGGAATCCCTGGAAGTGATCTGGGTGGGATACTTCCCTTTCTCTAGAAAGGAGAAGAAATACATGACTCTGCCCCATCACCAAAGCACTAGGAAAAGAAAAGCACATACACAAAAAAGGAGTAAGAGGCTTCTAAATCCCATTTAAAAAAAACTACAGAAGACATCTTTTTGTTTGCAAGTTTTAACTCGTCAAATTGAGTTTCCTATTGAATATCTATCTACCAATGAGAAGTTCATAGTTTCATCAAGTCAAACTAATTATTTTCTGGAGAAAAATGCATAAAATGAAAAATCATTTAATATGCTATCTACTTTTTCCTTTTCACTCTGGCAAAATTAAAACTTTTTGTTCAGGCACATATAAAACAATAGATATCTGATGAAGCATGGTGAGGCTGGGGAGAGATAGTAGGGTGTTACGATATGCTCACAAAAAATAAACCTGTTGCCAGGGAAATGATTAGAATGTCCTAGGGGAGAATTCACGTGTGGTCTCCGAACCAGATTACATCTCAGACTTCTCGACAGAGCCCTGAAATGACTTGCTTATTTCCTTTCTATCCTCCACCTCACACAGTGGTCTGTACCTTTCCAATGCAATTCAACTCAGAGGGAGAGCTACTGAATAGATCCAATTTAGAAATATCTAAGCCAGATGGGAAAAAGAACAATCTAGCTCATCCTTCCTCAGATATCTGTGAAATGTAAGGACATTTGAAGATATGTTTAAAGCTCTCAAATTAGAAACATATTCCTTAATTTGAAATTTCAATCCTCTGATCTGTACTGCCAATCAGATTATCTGATAATCACTACCTACTTGTCAGATTACTTATCCTCCAAGGCACTACTGATTTTTTAAACAAATAGATAAGTTAATTAATCATATCAATTTGATTTATATAATATAAATCAAAAGGAAAAAACACTAATCAGGGAATTTCCATTTAAAATGTTCTTTTTTTGATGAAAGGTTCAGCACAGGGAGTAGAGTCCATGGTATTTCAATAGTGTTGTATGATGACACATGGTAGCTATGCTTGCAGTGAGTGTAGCATAATGTGTAGACTTCTCCAGTTACTATACTGTACACTTGAAACTAATGTAAAGTTGTGTGTCAACTGCACTTCAATAAAATAAAATAAATGACAAAATAAAATAAAATGTTCTTTTTTGTGGCCTCTGTATCAACCCATTGGAAGCAATCTGGCCCACCTGCCTTCTAAAGGTGAGCTCATCCAGCTCATGAACTCCAGCAGAGCCTGAGGAACTACTTTCAAACACCTTCACTCTCTCAAATATATTCATCAAAACAAAATTATTTGCCCACATCTTCTAAAACTTGTGTGTATGATATTCTTTCATAATTCTTCCCTATTTATAGTGGAATGTTTTCACTTTCTATCAGAAACACAGAAGATATTAACTAGAAAATGTTGTCTCATCACATTTCCCAAAATATAAAAATGAGAAAGCTACTTCAGAAAGCACATAATTTCCACAGAGTTGCCAGCATCTGAAAATAATTGGAGGTATTTCCCAAGGTACTGCTCTGCACCTGGCCTGATTTGTTTCTGTCTGTCCTGTTCTACAACTCTTCTATCGACCAGGCTTTATTTCAACAGCATAAATGTGTAAACATAGGATGCCCTCTGGAAAAGAAGAATGTTAGACATTTTTAAGCATTTGAGTTTGACAACTGCAGGACAGTGGCCCCAGAGAAATTTAACTTGGCTCCTGCTCAGCCACCCGGCATTACAGGTCACACGATGCAAATCCTAAGGACAAAGCCAACATGACAGACGTACACATTGTTGCCATTCCCAAAATTCTGTCCCAGTAGGGCCTCTCTGTCACCTCAAGAGGGCTGTGTTTATTTCATATGTTCACCTTTATTATAAAACCTGAATGCTAACAAGCTAGAAGGCACACTTCGGTGAAGTGATCAGAATTTAGGGACAGAGGAGTAAGAAAAAACAGGATTATTCCATCTAGTTACAGAATACTCCCATAAAAACAGAGAAGTAAAGAGAAAAGAGAAAAAAAATAAAGCATCCTTTAAAGCTGTCTTATATTCACTTGGTGACTACAGTTTGCTTTTAAATTACTCAGAAGAATAATTAGTGAACCTGGTATGTTCAAGAGCTTGTTAGTGGGGCACCTGGGCGGCTCAGTTGGTTAAGCATCCAGCTCTTGATTTTTGCTCGGGTCATGATTTCAGGGTTTTGGGACTGGGCCTGGAATCAAGCTCCAGCTCAGCATAGAGTCTGCTTGAGATTCTCTCTCTCTCTCTCCCTCTGCCCCTGCCTACCCCCCTTGCTCTCATGTGTGCACGCATACACACAAACACACGTTCCCAAATCAATCAAGCAAGCAATCAAATATTAAAAAAAAAAAACACCTCAAAAATAAGATCAACTTCTGGAGACCAGAGGGAAACAATGACGACATGGTTAAAGCCCACAATCAACTGTTAGCTTCACCATGTCTCCCAGTTCAATTCTATTTGCTATTGTAGTCATATTGCAATTTTGAAAAATTACTCAAGTTTCACTTTCTTGATAGCCAAGACATGGAAAGAAATGTACTGGTCAGGACTTGAAAGTGAGGAAGAACAGTCAATCAACACTCTTTCTCATGAAATTTTACTCTCATTTTACTCTCCAAGTCTGATGGGAGTTTCATAGTCTAGAGACAGAATAAATAAGAAACTCAAGTCTGTTGCAGGGATTGTAAAGCAACAATTTACTAACTATTCAGAGAAAGAAATGGGAGGACAAGTGTGGCAGGGAGCCCGTTCTAACCCTCATGTGCTGAAAAATGTGGGACAACAGGAATCGGAGACATTTCAATACCAATTTCTTTCAAATAATTCAAGGCCTAATACCTTGATTTGGGAGCCTAAAACTAATTGGAATGGAAACAACATACTATTTGCGGGGCATAATTTATAAAAATGCTGAATTTGCATGCTTTATCCCATGCACAACTGAAGACAGAAGAAAGTGCCCTAGATCCTCACAAACAGTTTCTTGGGGGCAAGCATCTGAACCCTCACTGGGAACCCAGAAAAGACACCATGAGCAGGATGAACTGTTCACAATAACCCAAAAAGAGACAGAGGTCTGATGGCTTCTCTGAGTGCTGAAACACTACTTTGGGAAGAAAATGGAGATCCTCTAATGGTTGGGCATCAACATTAGACATCAACATCATGAAAACTGCTAAACCATTCCACAGATTCATTCTATTGGGGGGATGTAGCTGCAGTGGAATCAAATTGATTCCACACTGCAGTCAAGCTCTTGACTATGATCTGCTAAACTGCAACAACAACAACAAACAAACCACAATGTGTTTCAGAAACATAAGCTTAATGATGACACAATAGCACACTGACTATATAATTTTCAACTAAACGTTCTGTACCATCTTTCATTTTTTCCCCTAAAATCCTTTTCATCTTTTTCTCCTGTCCCTATGTGAAACCCAATATAACTAGGACCACACAAGCAAATAAATACACATTTTGGATAATGGAGTTTTTCTTATACATTAGTTCAGTAGCTATTTTTCAGGTTTTTTTTTTAAAGATCTTTATTTACTTATTCATTCATGAGAGACAGAGAGAGGCAAAGACATAGGCAGAGGGAGGAGAAGCAGACTCCATGCAGGGACCCGGATGTGGGACTCGATCCTGGGACTCCAGGATCATGCCCTGAGCCTAAGGCAGATGCTCAACGACTAAGTCACCCAGGTGTTTAAACTCCATTGTCATGAGTCATCCTTTACCAGACTAAACCATTCTCTCTACTCACTGATAGCTGTTTTGATGAGATAGATGGAAAAGCACAATTAAATTAGTGTCTGGGGTAAGAAGTGAACTTACTAGAGGAACCAGCAGGGTAGACTGGGAGCAATAAATGCTAATTTGTAAAATATCATGAAATTAGGGTAAATTAGTAAGGTTGCAGGACTTCTGGTATCACATTTGTTGGGATTTTTTTTTTCTTCTAGCTCTATAATTACATCGGTTTTATGTAGGACAGGATTACAGTAATGAGACTCGATTTCCTGTGTGGAATATAGAAACCAGAGTCATTGCTTTGCAGCTACAGCAATTGGTCTCATTTGCCACATCATGGTGATCTTGTAACCCATCCAGAATCTGTGTGAAGTTAAGCAATAATTATCACGTACAGTCCCATACAAATATATAGAAGGCCATCAGTGGGCAACTGGGAATAGCTCCTATAGAACTCTGCCAACAGTGCAATCTAGAAGCCACAGGGCAACCAGAGGTAAAGAAGAATGTATTCTGCTCCTTCTTCTCCTTGCCTCTTCCATCCTGGTGGGAAAGAGCCAGGGCTGGAATGGAAAGGCAGTGCTAATGCAGGAATTCTGGGCTTTTTCAAGCTAAAACACACTTCATATTTTCATTCTGAAGAAGGAACCTGCAAAAATTATTTTCAGGGAATACTGATCATAAAACCTACCAGATGAACAAACATTTTTGTCTCTGTCCTGCTCCTTTCATCTTTTCCAGCAATGCCTTATATTATCTCTGTCTCCCAGAGTCTCCCAAACCACTCAAGTCTGTCCACTCCTACTCTGTAATTGCCTCCTTCTTCCTCTGTGACCTGGGCTTTTCCGGTCTTAAATAAGCATGTTCACAGTCTTGAAATGTTTTAATAGCTATCATATGCAAGGGAAATTAGATTGAATATATTAGTGCAAAACAGCAGAACTGAGACGTACTGGAACAGAGTTTGACCCTGTCCTAGAGTCAACTTTATCTTTACTCTAAGAGGAATAAAACCAGTGCCTGCCAACCAGTATAGGCAGCTCCAGAATTTCTACAAAACAAACTTAGAAAATGAAGAAAATAAATGGGAGTTAGAATTAAAAGTTAGGAAAGAGGAAAATTTAGTGCTTTTGTTTTAAAAAAAAGGTAAACATTTAAAAAATGAATTTCTTGGGCAGCCCGGATGGCTCAGTGGTTTAGTGCCACTTTTGGCCCAGGGTGTGATCCTGGAGACCCAGGATCGAGTCCTGCATCAGGCTCCCTGCATGGAGCCTGCTTCTCCCTTTGCTTGTGTCTCTGCCTCTCTCTCTGTGTGTCTCTCATGAATAAATAAATAAATAAACCTCAAAAAATGAATTTCTTATAGTTTTGGATTTAACTTCCCTTGCTTAATGTGCTAGAAAAAACTATCTTCCCACCCTCAATTCCATCCTCAAAGAGAAATGGGAAGACTTTGCTAGCACACCAACACATAAAAATGATGCCACAGGAGGTATCCAATACTTAAGAAAAAAGTTTATGATGCTACAGTCTGAAAAAACAAAGACTTGGGATGCCTTTTTAGGGTACCTTATAAGAACAGCTGAAATGGAATCAGTATCCCTGGATATCTTGTGTTTCCCTTCTAGGAAAAAACTAAAATCCTCAAACAAGACAAAACCACGCAAAGCAGCAAAGAAATAGATGAGAGACAGAAAAACAGGCAGACACTAACTCCTAGTAGATGCCCATATAAGATGGGTGCTATGGCCAACAAAGTCCCCTGTTGAACAAAACTGCACCATGCTCCTTGGTACCTCCCCAGAGGCTGAGGCACAACTAAGGCATGACATACAATAGAATATGAATAAGAAGTAAAGTAAAAAACCAAAAAACAAACAAACAAACAAAACCCAACTTTCAGTAATGAAATGGACAAGGTAAGAGCACTATGATTTCACATATGGTCCAAGCCATCAGTGTTAGGGACCTAATGCAAGTTGGAAAACCATCAGGTTGTGAATCCAGGTGAAGCACTTGAATAAAATAATGCATCTAAGCACACAGACTGCAAGGAAATCTATAAGCTTCTCATTAAAGTATAAGTAGGAACACATACATCCTTAAAGACACTGAGAGTTGCTAGTTACCAGGTTTTCCCCTCAGGAAGTCAAACTAAACTAAGAGCTCTCCCAGTCAGGCTCAGCAAATTTATTTAAATTTAAAATCACACCATTGGCAATACGGAGTTGACAGCTAAAACATGGTAAAACATTCTTCCAAAAGTAGTTTCTTTTTATGTAGCTAAACTCAAATACTCATTTATTTGGCAAATAATAGTAAACATTTAAAACAGTAGGGCACCATGCCAAGATTTTCAGAGAATGTCAATTGAACCAGGGATGCCTGGGTGGCTCAGTGGTTGAGAGTCTGCCTTCAGCTTAGGGCATGATCCTTGGATTCTGAGATAGGGTCCTGCATCAAGGTCCCTGTGGGGAGCCTGCTTCTCCCTCTGCCTATGTGTCTGTCTCTCTCTCTGTCTCTCAAGAATAAATAAAATCTTTAAAAAAAAGAATGTCAACCAATATATGCTATCTTCATATATCTTAAAGTCTAAGAGATAGAATATATACCAAAAATAACTATAATACAAAGTACTAAAGTACTAAGAGCCAAAAAGAAGTAAAGTTAAGTAATAAGGATTTTTTAAAGTAGTTATTAACAAAGCCTTCACATCTGGGCTACGTTTTATCAGAGTGGTAGATTATGAGCACAGGAAGAAAAGAAGATGAGAAAGAGAGAAATTGGAGTAAAAGAAACCACAAAATGGGCACCCTCAGTTTCTATACCAGAAATGGTCACTCTCTTCATTTAGTGGGAGTAGAAAGAAATATAATGGGAATTGGTGGGCAAATAAGACCAGGCTAGCTTATTGGAGCATCCTGAAGGTGAGCCCCAGAAGTTGAAGCTTCCTTCTAAAATTATTAAAAAAGTATTTTAAAAGTCACCAGATCAAAGTAGCTTTAAAAATATTAGATGGGTTAAAACACTGAAGAGTAAAGAATGGAAAAGTAAGGGGCCTGAAGCTATAGTGACAACACAGGAAGAAGGCTGAGGGAGAGTCAACTAAGAACACAGCAGCAAGAGAGAAGGAAAAGAACACATTTCCCCTCTGACTCAATCCACACAGCTGCAGGGCCTTGACAGTGGGGTGAGAGGCTGCTGTACAAAACAGCTTATTTAATAACTCCTAGGCAGGAAAAGATTCCCAGGCTCTGAAAGGCAGCTTTAATAATAGCATGTTTAGATAAAAATATTATTACTCAGATTTGTTTGAAGTGGGAATATCATCCTTCAAAAAGTAATTACCTGCACTTATTAGAATGGCCAAAATCTGGAATGCTGACAACATCAACTGCTGGTGAGGATTTAGAGCAACAGGAACTCTCATTTATTGCTGGTAGGAATACAAAACGGTGTAGCCAATTTGGAAGACAGTTTGGCAGTTTCTTACAAAACTAAACATACTTTTACATAAAATCCAGCAATTGCATTCCTGGGTATTTACCCAATGGAGTTGAAAACTTATGTCCACACAGAAACCTGCACCTGGATGTTTATAGTAGCTTTATTCATAACTGCTAAGATCTGGAAGAAACCAAGATGTCCTTCAGTAGGTAAATGGATAAGCTGTGATATTTCAAGACAAAGGAATATTATTCAGTGATAAAAAGAAATTACTTATTGGCCATAAAGAGACAAGGAGGAACCTTAAATGTGTACTACCTAAGTGAAAGAAGCCAATCTGAGAATCCTACATACTGTGTGATTCCAACTATATGACATCTGGAAACATTGAAAACTACCGAGACAGAGAAAAAAACCCCACACTGGTTACCAGGGGTTGGGGAAGGCAGGGAAGAACAGATGATACACAAAGGATCTTTAGGGCAGTGACACTATATGACACTATAATAGCAGATACTTGATATTCTATATTGGTTCAAACCCATAGAACGTGCACCAAGAATGAACCCTATAATAACCATGGGCTTTGGGTGACAAAGATGGGTCAATGTGGGTTCACTGACTGTAACAAATGCAAAATGCACCACTCTGGTGAAGGATGGTGATAGTAGGGGAGGCTCTGCATGTGAAGGGGTAGGGGATATATAGGAAATCTGTACTTTTCCTTCAATTCACCTGTGAACCACAAGCTGCTCTAAAAAATATTTTAAGTATCAGCTTTTAAAAATGACCAAAGAAGAAAGTTATTCCCAAGTTATGTCCCAGAAAACCATGGAATAGGGTGCTCATAGAAATCGTTCCTCCACTGAAGCAAAGACTAAGATGAAAATACTGACATGGTCAAGTTTTTGGAACTCTAGGATTTAATTTAAAAACCTACAGTAACTAGGGAGTGCTTAGTGAAGATAAAGGTGGCTGAATTTCATTAATAGAGCACTGTGGCCTTTTTGCTTCCCTGCCTGCCAGTCCCCATTCCCTGGCACCACGCTGTGGCCATGAGGATGATAGCCCACATTCATAGTACACCTTGCTGATGTCAAGGGGCTCATGTGAATCTTATTCATATAATACTGCCGTTGTGCATTTTGACTGGTCCTGTGGTTCCCTGGAGGGACTGGTGTATAGGCTGACCTTTGTTTCATACCACCCTGTTCCCTTGGGCTGGAGTGGCTTTCCAGGTGGTGTTGGCATCTGTTGCAAGATTTAAAGATATACTCCCCATGCCTACCTAGGATAAGCAACAGCAGAGGGGGCAAGCAGCAGATAGATCCAATAGCCTGGGAAGCAAAGGGCAAGAGAGCAAAGGAAGTCTCTTGAATGAGTAAGGGCTTTAAAGGGCCACCCACGACAGATGCACAATCAGAAAAGATGTTAGAGGACCAAAGTGTGTACTTCTAGCAATTCTGTCAGTGCTTTACAAACAAGAGGTAAAGTTAGAGTTGTAGATGACCTAGTTTAACATTAAAGGACTACCCCAGCTCACAGCTAAGCTGCAAATACAGAGAAAATATTTATTTTCTTTTTGGATCCAGACATTTAAGGAAATCTGACAGGTCACTGGATGACCAATGAGAAAATAGAGTGGAGACTTAAATAACTACACATCAGCAGAAGAGACTTCAGTGATAACACATGACAAGGAACACAGTCTTTGCAAGATGGATTAGAAAACTCACTAAACAAATTGCAGCACTCAACAGTTGACAACTAACCCTAGTTATGCAGAGAAACTGATTTCCAGGTCTATCACATTACAATATTTAAAATAACCAGTTTTCAACAACAACAACAACAAATAACAAGGCACACAAGGAAACAAGAGAGAATGTTACATTCAGAAGGAAAGAAATCATCCCAGAGGAGCCCAAACACTGAACTTACTAGACAAAGACTTTAATTCAACTGTCTTAAATATGCTCAAAATGCTAAAGGAAACATGGAGAAAGAAGTGGAGGAAATCAGGAAAAGGTATAACAAATGGAGAATATCAGCAAAGAGGTAGAAACTGTAATAAGAAAACCAAATACAAACTCTGGAGCTGAAAAGTATAGCTGCTGAAATTAAAAATTCACTGAGGGCAGCCCCGGTGGTGCAGTGGTTTAGTGCCGCCTGCAGCCCAGGGTGTGATCCTGGAGACCTGGGATCGAGTCCCATGTCAGGCTCCCTGCATGGAGCCTGCTTCTCCCTCTGCCTGTGTCTCTGCCCCTCTCTCTCTGTCTCTCATTAATAAATAAATAAAATCTGTTAAAAAAATTTTTTTTTAAATAAATAAAAATTCACTGAAAGGGTTTAATAGTCAATTTGAATAAGCCAGAGAAAGATTCAGCAATCCTGAAAACAGGACAATTGAAATTATATAGACTGAGGAACAGAAAAAAAATGAATAAAAATAAACAGAGCCAGAAGGACATGCAGGAAACCATCAAGCACAACAGCATATGCTTTTGAGAGTCTCGGGGCGGGGGCGGGGGGGGGGGTGTGGGTGGGAAGAGAGGAATAAAGGAGAAGAAAAAAAATATTAGAAGAAATAATGGCTGAAAAATCCTAATGTCCATAGAGCTCAACAAACTCCAAGCAGGATAAATTCAAAGAGATCTACATTAACACACAGTATAATCAAACCATCAAAGACAAAAACAAAGAGAATCTTGAAAACTGCAAAAGAGAAGCTGCTCATCATGCATAAGGCATCTTTAATAAAACTAACTGCCTGGCAGCCTGGGTGGCTCAGTGGTTTAGTGCTGCCTTCAGCCCAGGGCGTGATCCTGGAGACCGGGGATCGAGTCCCACGTCTGGCTCCCTGCATGAATCCTGCTTCTCCCTCTGCCTGTGTCTCTGCCTCTCTCTCTCTCTCTCTCTCTCTCTCTCTCTCATAAATAAAATCTTAAAAAAACAAAACAAAACTAACTGCCAATTGTTCACTGGAAATCATGGATGCCAAAAGGCAGGAGGATAACTGTATTTAAAGTACTGAAAGAATAAAGCCTGACAAACCAAGAATCCTGTATTCGGCAAAACTATCATTGAAAAAATGAAGGAAAGAAAATGAAGGAAAGCGGAGCCTGGCTGGCTTAGTTGGTTGAGCATGCTACTCTTGATCTTGGGGTTGTGAGTATGAGCCCCACATTGGGTGTAGAGATTACTAAAAACCAAAAACTAAAAATTAAACCAGAAAAATGAAGACATGCCCAGAAAAACAAAATTCACAAAAGTGAATTAATCACTATACCTGCCCCACAAGAATTACTAAAGAGCCATGCTTCAGGCTGGCTCTAAAAGGACACTTGAGGCTTTATGAAGAAGGTCTCCAATAAAGGTTACCTCCACAGGTAGAACATAAAATCCAATATTAGCATATTTTTGATTTGTAGCTCTTCTTGTTTCCTATTAAAAGGTAAATCCAAAAAATAATTATTAATCTATATTAATGAGTATATAGTATCCAGAGATGAAATTTATGATAAGAACAATATAGACAGGATACAGAGCTGTCTAGGAGAAATTGTTATGTTATTGCTATCAATTTAAATTGGACTGTTACAAATTTATGATGTTGGTTGTAATCCCCACAGTAGTCACTAAGCAAATAATATATGGAAATGGAAAGGTAAATGAGACATATCTTAGTCTTCTCAGGTTGCTGTAAAAAAATTTCATAGACTGAGCAGCTTATAAAAAAGTAGAAATTTATTTCTCACAGTTCTGGGGGCACCCACATGGTTGGCTGAGGGCCTCTGGGTCCAATGATGAGGACGCCACCCTCAGGACCAAATCATCTCCCAAAGGCCCACCTCATTATACCAATACATTGAGAATTAAGATTTCAACCTATGAATGGTGAGGAGGCCTGGGATGGGAGAAAGGAGGACACAAAATTTCAGACCAGAGCAGGGATGGCATCAAAAAGATACACTAGAAAAAAAAAAAATCAAGCACAAAAGAGGGCAGCACTGGTTACTAAGTAAAGAGAGACACAAAGTGGACTTCCCACAGGGCAGGGGATGAGGGAGAGTAGTAAATCCTTAATAAGCACAGGGTTTTATTTTGGGGTGATAAAAATAATTTGGATCTAGACAGAGGTTATGGTTGCACAACATGGTGAATGTACTAAACACAACTGAATTATTCATTTTAAAATTGTTAATTTTATGTGAATTTAACCTTGGTGGGGGGGGGGGGGGGAAGTCAGCTGGAAAAAGAAAAATACCTCTAATTTTGTTTTCATTCTGCCAGTAGTAAAAATCAACCAACCAAAGCTTATCCCTTTTAAGAACATACTGAACAAAATGGTCTTTCTAAAGAATGAGACACTAGTAGTAATTTTAGAATCATCTCAGCCTTGCCTCTACCCAGAAAACCTTAGATTAAGGTTAGTTGCAAATCCATTTGGAAGTTTTACACCTTTGCCCTCATCTTTCTGAAAGCAAAGTTAAAATGTATGTTCATTTGTCATATTGAAGCTTGGTGTCATCAAGCCAAGAGTTTCACATAAATAACAAGGAAAAGAGAGAAAATACCAAAAATACTTCCTTTTAAGCCTACAAATTCAAATAATTGTTATAATAAACCCCAATATCTCAGATAGCAAAGTTTAACCTGAAGTCATTAATTTAGAAACTAATGTTTTTAAGACTCAATAATCAAAATGTGCCAAGAAAAAGCATCTTCCCATTAAGTTTAAAACCTATGCGATTCCATGCCAGTATTTGGAAACATAAAGGCAAAACAACCATGGCCAGGATAAACATTTTATAACTTTGGCTTGCAACTCACTGATGCCCTTCCCATTGGCCAATAAAAAGAAAAGGATAGAAACACCCATTAATAATCTTAAAGTCTCTGCCACACATTTTATTAATATATAAGCTTAAAAACCTAGCTCTGGATTAAAGAACCTAGCCAATGTAGTTATTGTATGCAATTTTAAAATCTATGATTTCTGGAATTCAAGATTGAATGACAGGAGGTATGAATGGATTCAGATTAAGCCCTTACCTGGCACCAGTAAGACTGTGCAAACACATTAGTGCTCTTCCCCATGAACCCCATAATGTGTCCACATTTCCCACATGCTGTTGAGGCCAGAATCAAAGTCACGCACCAGCGAATGAAAGTTTGCCTGTAGCATCTCTATGATTGATAAAAATAATAAACTGTTCCAACTCTGATCTATTTTTCCTAAAATCCTCAAAAGAGTTGAATGAATGAGCAGTCACAATTTCTGGGTATAATGACATAATCCTGAAGAGCTGGATATTAACTTGAGAAATCAATGCTAGGGATCCCTGGGTGGCTCAGTGGTTTAGTGCCTGCCTTTGGCCTGGGGCGCGATCCTGGAGACCCGGGATCGAGTCCCACATCGGGCTCCCGGCATGGAGCCTGCTTCTCCCTCCTCCTGTGTCTCTGCCTCTCTCTCTCTCTCTCTCTCTCTCTCTCTCTATCTCTATGTCTATCATAAATAAATGAATAAATAAATCTTTAAAAAAATAAAAATCAATGCTTACCCAAAAACAGTTGCCCTGTCCTGAGAGGGAAAACACCTCACAGAGCATAGAGACTTCCATCACCCAGGACTCTGCTGGACACAGCCTTTGAAGTTTCTACTGCTTTGGACAGCTGAGCTCTGGTTTTCAATCATGACCATGCTGCTCCCAGGATCTCAGACTTTGGTTATCTCTAATGCCACAAGAAATTATTTTCTTAATTCTCCAACATTCTAGACCAGAGTGTGGATCTTTTTCTTGAGTGCATGGAACAGATGTCTTTTTAAGTGTCATTCTCCTCACAATTAAGGCTGTCTCTACCATCCAAGAACATGTGGGTGCTGTCACATGTTCCCTCAAGGTAAAGGGTGTACAGTCACTAGATATGCAGGAGAAGATGAATGCCAAACCTCAGGAAGCCAATAACTAGAGGCAGCAACAGGAATGTGGACAAACCTTTCACAGCTTTTTGGTGATATTTTTGGGTCTCTCTATATCTACTTGATCAACTGGGGTTCCCTCTCCATGCCACCCCCCCCCCAGTTTTGGCTTCACAGGACCCATCATAGCCAAACAGATCTAACCTTTATTTGGCTTTCCAACTCCACCAATCCCTGCCCCTGGCATTTGCACTTGGTTTTGAACAGTTTCTCTGGGCATTCTTTTTCTCTCCCAACTTTACTGAGAAATAATTGACAAATATAATTGTATATATATAAAGTGCACAACATGATTTGATACCAAGATCAAGATAGCTAACATACCCATCACCTCACACAGTTAACTTTTTTATTTTTGTATGGTCAGAATGCTTAAGATCTCAGCAACCTTCAAGTATACAACACCATCTTAACTACAGTTGTCATGCTGTACATTAGATCCTTAGGAAGTTACTCTTGTAACTGAAAGTCTGTATCTCTGGGCATTCTTTTTTCTTAATATTTTATTTATTTATTTGAGAGACAGAAAGGGAATAAGCAGTGGGAAGGGACAGAGAAGGTGGGGGGTTGGGGGAGAGAGAGGAAACAGGCTCCCTGCTGAGCAGGAAGTCCAATGTGGGGCTCAGGATCCCAGGACCCTGAGATCATGACCTGAGCAGAAGGCATGTGCTTAACCCACTGAGCCACCCAGGCACCCTCAGGGCACTCTTGATGGTATGGCTCATCTGAGTCACTCTACATCAGAACCCTTACAAGCAGGACTACAGACACTTCCTTACAGTGATTTCCATGATCCTACTGGGACAGGAGTCATGTGATTCACTGTCACCCTGGAGAGATGGGGGCGGGGAAGGCAACAAAACAATCTCAAGTATTAGCATCATTCTAATTTCAAGTTCTCCCCTACAACCTAATCAGCATTTCAGGCCTTTCACTCAGCATGCAAGAAAGTAAATTACTATTTTAATCATTCATCTTGTAACTTCTGTAGTTTCTAATTAAACTTCAGAATTTCCCTTCTCATCCTATGGTAATTCCTAAAAGTTTGAGGTTTGACGATGGTTTTCAAACATCTGTGGTTAGCAAAGATTCCTATTTAAAGAGACCTCCAAAAATGTCTTTGACCTTAAGCAAAGGGCTACAATAGAGGCAAAAGTCATATTAGTTCTGCACAGAATGGGTTGCAATAAGGTCCTACTGCCAGATGTGAACCAGGTCAAAGACGCTTTATCTCTTTACATTACCAAATAATGGGTCTAGACCAAGGAGGATTCTAGTCCTGAAAAAGAAGCTTGTCTGCAACCTTGAAATAGAGAATTTAGGACACAACTCTGGAGATTAAGGGATAAAAGCGAGTAGCCCAATTTATTTTCAGTGAAACATAAAAGAAAGTGGATTACAAGGCTATTTGAATATTACATCAGGTAATGAGGTTAAATTGAGACATTCTTACTCTAGTTACTCCATTTCTATTGCAAAGGTGACTTGAAGAATACCTCTCCCTAAACTCATAAATGAGACTTGCTTAGTAATGGAAAAAAAAAAAAAAACTTCAATCCAAATTTTATAATATAATGAAACTGAAATAATGCATAATAAAAAACTGAATTAATATTGATGTAAAAGTCCATCTGCACCAAATTAACTTTTAGAGGCATTAGTCGACTATTATTAAACCCATATATTCAGGAACTTCATCAACTCTGGAGTTGAATTTGAATCCTGACTCCGTCATTTACTGTTTGTGATCTTGGCCAAGGTATTTATCTCCCCTAAGTCTCGATTTCTTCAAAGGGCCAAATGAAGAAACCACGCCCTATTTTGGATGCCTATGCATGTTCACTGGGATGATCACCTAATGGCACCCAGCACAAAGCACAGGCCAGTGCAAGCAGTTAAATGTCCACTTCACTCCATGCCTGCTATTTAAGTTCATAGATTATCTCTTTTCCTTTGTATTTGGTCTGCTGCCCTCTGTTCACTGACAGGGCGCTTGGCAATAAGTTAATATTTGTGTCTAAGGATTTTCTTCTCCATAACGAAAGGATGTTGCATGCAAATATTACGTTGCACCTGGATACAACCTTAGCACAGACATAGGTTTCTTTAAGACTTTCAAGTGCACCTAGTTAGATCCACTAGCTAATAGTTTTAAGGGGACATTTGCAGTAGCCGAAGCCTAAAGACAACTACACATAAATACCCTGATGTGTAAGGTTTATTTGTTGCCAAGGGCTCATTTTCTTCTTCCAGATTAGATTAATCACTAATTCACTTTATATTGTGAAATGGTGTTTCCCAGAATAATTGTTTCAGTCTGAAGTGGCTCACTGCTAATTTCCAGTCAGGTGTTTGTCAGTTACACAGACTATCTCAAGAATGTTTTTATTTTTATACAGAAGAACCTAAAAATTGGTAAGACCTCTCTCCTACTCAATAAAAATTAAGGGGAAAAAATTCTATAGATAAAGCTAGAGAACAACGAAGTTAATTGGGGAATCAAAATCCCATTCAGGGGTGGTCTGAATTGAGGTTGAAGTCAATCACATGATTAGCCTTTAAAGTTTTTCTTTCTAAAACATGAGGAACCATCTTGGGGCACCTTCTAAACTTTGCCAAGAATGTAGCCCCAAAATAACTTCATCTCTGAGGCTGTGAGCCTCCTCTGTGTCCTAGTAAATTTCTGTCCATTAATCATAGCGAGTAATGGAAACCAACAACTATGGTTTTTACAATATGCTATGCATTCTTTTTAATACACTTTACTCCTCACAATAATCCTATGAGGTAGGTGTTTCACAGTCAGGAAAGTCTAGGCACAAAATTTAAATGATTTGTCCCAGGTCACAGAGAGAGGAAGCAACAGAACCAGGATTCAAATTAGAATGCTTGTGTTAACCACTCCCCTGTGCTGCCTCAAGAGTTCTGGAAACAATGCTCAAGGTAATAATCTTCATTGTTTGCACTTGTTCTCACCACCCATCAAATAAATGATTCCCTGCATGTAAATCACAGTTTCATACAATCACTCCAATTAGCATCTGATCCTTTCTTTTTACTTTAAAATATGATGCCATATTTTTTAAATTATCTTTATACAAACAACAAAGTGACTCATCACCCCTAAAGAACGTGCTTACTCAAATCTCAAATTTCAGTGCCCATCAGGGTGTTAAAAATACCTAGAGGTAGGCCGTACAAGTCATGATTTAGATATTAGGTCTCACATCTTTTAAATTTCGCTTTACACAAGTAATACAAGGAAAGATAGTCTCTCCAGAACTATGCAAATTGATTTAATCCTGTTTAAATTCCTAATCATTTCCCCACTGTTTTCTTAAGCAAATTTCACTTTACTTAGTATATAATTGATTTGTCACAAGCTAATGAGCAAGAGAGAAAAGATAAATCTTAGGTTCCACACAATGATGAGTAACTATAGTCAAAACCAAAAATTGTGCATCTATCCTAACCAGGACCAAAAGACTAATTAATGGAAATGAAACAAAACAAAACAAAAGACAGAAAAGCAAATCAGGAAACAGACTCTTAACTATAGAGAACAAACTAATGGTTACCAGAGGGGAGGTGGGATGGGGATGGGGGAAATAGGTGATGGGGATTAAGGAGGGCACTTGTGATGAGCACTGAGTGATGTATGGTAGTGCCGAATCACTGTATTGTACACCTGAGACTAATATAACAACATATGTTAACAAATTGGAATTTAAATAAAACTTTAAAAAATTATGAAATTTTAAAACACAAGAATATATATGAATTAAAAAAGAATGAATATCATCTGAATCATGAAAGGTACAAGTAAAAAATAAATTTGACCCTTACTGCCATGCATTCTTTTCAGTTTATATAGACATTTAAACTAGGTGGGGATAGCCTTAGGCAGCAGCACGTTTTTTCGGAAACAGTAAAACACATGATTCCTATAGACAGCATCTGATAGGTAGGCCAGATTACACTCCTCTGTCAGAGAACCTGTGTACCATAATATTCTTAGATTTCCAGGAACTCACATTCCAGCAGAGGAATGCAAATACCATACACACATATAAAGTTAACTCTCCCCATATCCCCAGACCCACAAACTAGCTATCACTACAGATTTATTATTAACATATATTAAAAAATGCAATACATCTCATACATTTTCTGTGAGTAAAGATAATTCTTTTAAAAGCACCCAGCATGTTGTAAGCACTCAACAAATCATGTCCATTACTATAACAGGGCTGTTACCATTAAACTGAGAAATACATAGAAATACATACTTATTGCTGGGGTCAAAGACTTTTTCTATCAGCTAAAATGCATATATAATCATATATTAGAAGTCTACTATTTGCCCTGATTTGCTGAAAATATGCTAAAGGGATTTTCTTTAAAAGCATCCATAATGTAATCACCCTAGCTCATTTAAAAAAAAAATTGTACCTTTTCTTTACACCTACACAAACCAGTTCATACACTGCTACTTTCATTTATAGCATTCATTAACCTACCTTAGCAAAGGTGTGGGCTTTTACTAAGTGGCTGTGTTAGGTGCCAGAAATCAAAAGACAACCTGACAGGCTCAACTCTCAAAGAGGCCTTGTTGCAACAAGGGAATAATTCTGGATTTGTGACTTGACCTATTGCCTCAACCAGATCATGGTATCTTTTTTATTGTTCTACTATGTTTCCTACACTTTACGAATTTGTCATCTTTAGTCAATCTGGAGCATCCTCTTGGTTTGTATTAGGTTTATACTGTGGGATCCAAACTTTGGCTCCTAATTGCCATTTATCTATGCCAACATCATACGTGAACAATTCTTGGGTCTGGCTCAGAGTATTATTTGATAATAAAATAGACCAAATTTGCTAGCTGGTGATTCTCTACTGTTCTCTACTGTTCTCTGGGATTCTATTATTTTATGTCAGCCCCAGCACTTAAGGATTAATGTTTTACATTGAGTTCTAATATTTGATGGACACAACCCGTTCCCCAGATCTGTTGCTAGATGTTGGACTTCCTGTTCTACTTATTTTCTGCACAAATTTTAGAATCACAAAATTTCAATGAAAACTGTACATTTTACTTTGGGGAAGAAAACCCAAGCATGAAGCGGCATCTACATATAAAAGTGGAACATAATGGATTTTCCCAATCTACATGAAAAAAAAAAAAAAAACACACAAAAAACTTGATACCTTGGAGAAGGCTTAAAATGCTAACATTCAGGACAATAAAACTGGCCTAAAATAAAGGGCCTGATAGTAAAAGATGGTGAGTTCCTTTCTTACTGCGTACTGTGAAACAACTGGCTTCAACTTGTTCTAGTTCATTAAAAATAAAAGGGAAAAACTGGCTAATAGCAAATTCAAGAGGGTAGCTTGGCTCTCGGTAATTTAATTCTAAATGTAATAACATGCTTATTAAAAATGGAAGGTCACTCTTCCAAAAATTTCCCTAAAGGCACAGCTGCCAAATTGACTTCTGATCTAGTCTTTACAACATTATTAATTCAATGACATAATAAAGCTGGCAAGGGAAAGCTTCATGTCTGCTTCACAAAAGGAGAGAGCAGTGCCTGAGAACTTTGCATGTTTCCTAGAAGAGTGACCTGAAAAAATATGCTTACGTTATGTTTTTTTAACTGTCCTGATAAAGGACTGAAAATGCTTTTCTCTCACTTTTAGGAAAAACCTACTAAACTGGAACCCCTAACTTCTACGGACTTATATGCTTTGTGTTGCCTTCATGCGTTAGCAGCAAAGCATTCTATCTATAACCAGTGGCACAGAGATAGCTTATCCCAGAGCAAAGCCCTGGGATTTGGTCTAATACAAAGCTGGCCTGGAGAAAAAGCAGAGCCTCCTTGCGGGTTCTCCACAGCTCAGACTGAAGACTGTCGAAAGGCACCTGGCTTGGAAGTTGGGCTCCAAACCATGACTTGGCAGCAAACTCTAATTAAATGAAACTTGACCGCAAAATGCTTGTTGATCTTAACTTGTCTAAAGTTCCAGACTCGGACAGCAGGTTGAAGCCTGCTAGGATCATAATCAGCACAATCTATAGCTTTTGGAAAGAGCTTATTCTAACTAGGTTTCAAAGGGTCATGTCCTCCTAATCTGCAACGTGAATCACATTATATCTGCCCATAGACACTGACAGGCTTTCCCACATGCCTTAGCAGTACCATATACCCAACTTGGAAAGGAATACAATTTGTGAAACAGCTTTGATTCCAATGGATCATTCAGTCTTTAACATTAGCCCCCCTTTATAAACTTTCCCATGTCTTCTGCTTTTAGTATCAAAAAGTAAATAACTGCATCTTATCATGAAATCTTACATAGGTATTAATACCTTTCATCCACAGATCACCAGGACAGATTGGCAGAACCACGCTGGGCTTATTGGCTTGCTGCAATCAGGGAGCCAGGCTGTGAGGGCCTGTGGGGTGGCTTATTACCGATTTGGGTTCTGTTACGTGAGTTTAGGAAAAATTCACAGAAGCATCATTTGCTCTGGACTGGAACTATCAGAAAACAGGGTAATAAAACCTGTGATTGGGTGTTTGGTAATTTCATCTAGAAGATGGGAAGACCAAACAAAAACTAAATTGTTAATGAGTAAAGAAGTAGTAATCACTCATATCAGCTGGGAAACGAGAATGGTCATTTTTATGGTTGGGACACAGGTGATTCTAGATGTATACCTGCCTATATGGTAAACTCACAAATTCTTAGAACTTTTGCAAGTAATATGCTTCAGCGGTTGAACTGACTCTCACTGATGCAGAAGAAAATAGGCACATCCATACCAGCAGGCTGGGGGCCAGTGATCCAACAGATTCAGCTACCTCCATTAGTTCCTAAAGTTTCCTGAACTCTAGACCCCCAAGCCATAAAACTAATGTTCTTTAGGAGATGACATTATCATCTGAATATGAAAGAACAGAAGAACCAGAAGTAATGTTTCATTTATCAAACGAATAGTACCTAAGAGGCAAAAGATAACCATTCCAAATATTTTACAGAATGATAACTTATAGTTTCTGGGCCAAGTCTATTCCCTCCGAAGAACATGCTACCTATAGTAGGTAGTGATTCCTACAGTAGGTATGCCTTGAATCACTGAAACCAAGCATCATACAACAACCTTAACTAGTCCACCAGATACCTTTTTACTTAGAGATTCTAGCAAAATTCCCTACCACCTTCAATACTGGTGTGCTACATGTATCATAAACATTTTCTTCTCATTTCAGAGTCTGAAAGCTAGCAGCCTTAAGCCTAATCCAAAGACAGGACTTATTTGGACCACGCAGAACTCTTAAAACTTTGGTTTCCAACATGTCAAAATCTGAGATTTTATGTAAAAATCTGGATTTCAGTCTTCTCTTGTCCCAGACCACTGTAGTCATATACTTTGCCTGTCTTGCTCTGGAAGCTGTCTGAGCATGGGAACCCCCTCACTTTGCAGAAAAGGACACTGAGGCAAAAAGTCAGCTTCTAGGATGGGAGGGATAAGATTCTCCAGTGTTACTGTGTACTCTTTAAATCATGCTGCTTCTAGGACTTCCCTGTTCTCAGCACCCTGCACATCTCCAGACCAAGCCTCTGGAAGAGAAGCACTTTTTCTTGTGTCCACACCTTGCTTTCCTGACCCAAATGCCAATGATCAATTCTCAATTCACTTTATATGGCTCTCTAGGGTTAAAAAGCAATATAGCTCCTATGTCAAAGCTTTTTCCCAACCTCTCTGGACACTTAATATCCTGAATTAACTAATAAAACATACTTTAATAAGAGATTATGGATTTTAGTGATCTGAACCCAACAGGCCTTTTAATGAAACAAATAATCAAAATCTAAATAGTATAATTCACTAAGAATCACTTATTTTAAGTTAGCATTCTGGTCATTAAGTGAGAGCTACATTTTAGGAACGACTTCATAATAACATAAGCTGTAACATTTCAGCATTCATGCTTTGTCAGATACAATTCTTCAAGCTTTTCCATGAACCTGTTTAGTCCTCAGAGCTTCCCCAGAGTACCAATATTATTCCCATTTTACAAAAAAAAAAAAAAAAAAAAAAAATGTTTACTGCGGCACAGAACATTGAAGTAATGGGTCCCAAGATACAGAACATGGAGTCACAATTTCAATCCAGGCACTGACTCTACCTTCTGTTTGTTATTTCATTTGTTGAAAGACTCTTAGAAATTAGTCGTGTTGCACCTGGAAAGAAAGGCCTGTTTATAACATTCCTTGAAATCAAGGGACCTAAGCAGTGACATCTGATGAGCTGGCACAACAGCTGGAACTCCCAGTTCATCCTGCACATTTGTACACAAGTAGTTCTAGAACAAAATATAAATCACATAGGGTGCATACCGCATTCACTATAATGAAGTTTGGCAAGGATTCATTTAAACTATAAAAAATGGGTAGTCAAATAATTACTAATATAGTTGGCAATTTCTATTAGTGATGTGTTTGGGGCCATGAGGTTGGGAAGCAACATACTGATGCTCCGGTTTAGCTCTAAGGAATCTAAGGGATCTCTTTCCAGTCAGAACTATTTGAGAGCTGCTCAGCCACTCCCCAGCTGTGTCTCACCTGTCTACCATGAGGGATCATTTCGGGGGAGGCAGGTAGGGAGGAGCGTGGATTTCACCAACTGCAGAACCTCACTATTTCCCACCATCTCTAGTCCTGCTGGTATCAACTGCAACAGTAATATTCTAATGACGTTGGGAACTCTGTTGAGGAAGCAAGGAAATGAGATGCATCACCAGTGATAGCGCATTTCACCAATGGAGAATATGAAGCTTTTCCAATTCTTCCCTCACCTCAGACATCACCTATAAAACATGTAGGTTCATTGAGCAGTTAATCCTAGTCTCCTTCCACCCATTTACATTACTGTTGATAAACCAGGCAATTCATGTAACCCTGAACTGGTGCCAATTCTGGGGACTTCTCTTGAACACAGTGGGGTGCCAAAAGGTACCCTAAATAGGGCAGATGTTCATTGAAAATTCCTCAGGGTCATAGGATCATCGAAACCGTTCCACTGATGAGGATTTCAATAAACCACCTGTACAACATCACTTGCAGAGAGACTTAAAAGTGGATCCCAGTGAGAAAGAAAATGAAAAGAAAAAGAGAGACATCCTTCTATGCCTACAATCCATGAGCACAGATGAGGGGCAGAAACAAACTCTTCCATTCAAAGATCTGTCCACCCAAGATGAAACCATACATTAGAGGGGGTCTGAAGATGGAATTCCACCATTTTCTATCTTAAGGCCAAAGGATAGCCTAATGATTTGGTGCAGTGGCTTAACATCATAAGAACTATTTTCAAAATGCTGTCAGTCTTTTTTTTTTTTTTTTAGATTTATTTATTTGAGAGGGAGTATATGGGGAGGGGCAGAGGGAGAAAGAGAAAATCCTCAAGCAGACTCCCTGCTGTGTGGGGAGCCCAACTCGGTGCTTAGTCCCAGGATCCTGAGATCATGACCTGAGCCAAATCAAGAGCTGGACACCCAACTGATTGAGCCACCCAGGCTTCCCAAACACTGTCATAGTCTTTAAAAGCAGTATGAGCAAAGCAGAACTACTCTCTTTTTGCACCTGAAAACCATTTTGTTAGATTTTGAGGTAGATACCAATTCCTAAAGTATGTTGCTTCATGCCTTATCTTCAGGGGATATGGGGGAAAAGCAAATATCACCACCTTTCTCCTATGGTCCCCCATGGCCAGTTCCTCTGCAGCTACCCTGATTCACTCAGCTCTCTCTCCTACACCTGCATCTAACTGGCACCAAAATGTCAATCACACCTCTTCACTCTGAAATCTAATCCTTACTCTCCATTCTAAGGAAGTCTACCTAATGTTCACACTCTCCTCTGCCTGGAAAACTGCAGCAGACCTTCCCAGGATTCCTGACATTCTCTCTCCTCTTCTATCACGGTCTCCACATTGCCAAATGGATGCTGCAAAGACACTGGCTCGTGCACTAATTTAACCAACGGATTGAGTGCCCACTGTGTGCTGGGCACTATGTGTTGAGAGATGGCAGCAAAGAGACCAGAATCTCCCTGGCCCTCAAGGAGCTACAGTCTAGCAGGAACGAGTGACACTGGATGAGTGTTTGCACTGAAATAAACCATCAGGATGGAACATAGGCTGTTAGGAAGTATACAGGCAGAAGACAGAACTTAGTGAAAAGCTCTAAGATGACATCTGAGGGAAAGTGACAGTGCAGCTGAAATCTAGAGCTTGAGGAATAATCAGGAATGAGAGTAGGGGAAGCAGTGGAGAGGACCACATATAAAAGGAGCATTAGCACAATTCAAGGACAAGTGACACAGATCAGGAACTGAAAGGACTCCAATGGAGCCAAAATGCAGCATGTACTTTCATCGTTCTACTAAAAGAGAATCGATGGCTTTCCTATGCACCAATAATAGACAGTTAAAATCAATAAAATGTCATTCTTTTCATAAACTCAAAGAGAAAATGAAAGAAAATTCCATGACAATGAAAGTCCACATGGAGAAGAAATAATCTTAACAAAAAAGGAATGAAAATTACACAAAAAAAGGTGATAATGTATAACAGACCCTGTCTTGAATGACATGTGTAAGTGGGAACACATACTACACTATTCTGAGTGGAGAAATGAGAAATGTTTTTTAAAAATAAGAGTGAGGAAAAGGGCAGTGCAGCCTCACCAAATAGGCAAATGTATTCTAAAGCTCTCCTCCTCTTTTAGTCTGTGATACTGGTATAAGATCACACTGTAAACAGAGCCTTATAATAGTCCCTAGATACCCTGGAGTTTAACACACATAGGAAGGGAGGAATCTTATACCAGCAATGAAGGAAAATACTGCTTCATAATTGTTGCTTGAACAACAAAATACATCTTTATCTAGAAATATACATTTAAGTCAGTCATCCCCATCCCTGGTTGCATATCACAACTATCTGTGATATTTTTAAGAAGCAAACATTCTAAGATCTTACCACCCCACCTTATCCCCAAATGTAGGATTCAGTAAGTCTAGAAAAGGACTGGGTGAAGTTCTTTATAGGAAGCTGGAACTTTGAATCACTATTTAGAGTCTTATTTCACATTATAGGTCAGATTAAAATTCAAAATAGAGTTTTATTAGAGATACAATAAATTAAGTTAGAAGAAATTTTTAAATCTTGAATTTCTAGATAGAAGATTTTTCTAAGTTTAAAAACAATGAAAGAAAATACAAACAAAAGCTTTAACTAAAATAAAAATGAAAGATAACCAGAGAAAATCATTTATACCCAAGTTATCTATTAGATGATGAATATCTTCCATATATAAAGACATAACTTGTAAGAAATAAGAAAAATACTTATATCATAATTGGCAAAAGAGAAATAGACATGTATAATTTAGCCCCCAAACAGCTTTCAAATAAAGTCAAAAGTTTGTTCTTTAAAAAGTCTAACAAATTCTCTCAGTAATACTGTTCTAATAAACAAGATCTCAAATAAACAATAAATTGAAAGAAAATGAGAGGTGCTACCATCACAAGCTGAGGATCATAGCTTCAAACAACTTCAAGTCACTAAAGTTGAAAATTTAATGATATAAACAAACCCAGAGGGGGTGGGGCAAGTATAGCCTAATAACCTGACTTCCAAAGAAAAAGAAACCTGAATAATCTTATAACGATTAAGAAAATTGACTCTAGTTTAAATCTTTCCACAAAGAAATTTCCAGGTGAGTTCTAGAAAGAAATAATCCCAGCTTTATCCAAAAGAAGTCAGAGCAGACAAAAACAGAAAACAAGTTCAAAGCCTTTGGGAGTTACAGAAGTCCAATGTCATAATCCAATAAGGATAACACAGGAAAACAAAAATTATAAACAAATTATATCCAGAGACAGGCATACAATTCTAAATAAATATTTACACACAGAAGTCAACAATGAATAAAAAAAGTAATTCATCGTGATCAAGGTGACCATTTCTGAAAATGCCAGATTGGTTCAATATTGGAAAACTAGTAAATGTAATTCAAATATCAAAAGATTTTTTAAACATTATATAGAAAATCTACAATAAGCATCATTTCTAAAAGTAAAACATAAGAAGAATTCAGATCAGAGAAAAGCAAAAGTAGCCCCATGACTGCTTGTACCTGGCAATGCACAGGAGAGCCCTAGTTGGCAAGATAAGTCAAGGAAGGAAAATAAACCACCAGGGCTGGAAAGATGTACCCAAATACCATTCAAAGGCTGTATTATTATTTACTTTTAAAATTCCAAAGGAATTTACATATTAAAATTGTTGAGTCTAGCAAGTTTCCTGGATTAGAAAATAATAGTAAAATTCCATTTAGAAATACCAGCAATGCACATGTAGAAAATAAAATTCTTGAAAAGTTATTATCTATCATAGCATATGAACAGCAAGTACTCAGAAAGAAATCTAAAACTAACAAAAAAAAAAAAAAAGAAATCTAAAACTATATGGGAGCTCTTTAAGGAGAAACCATATGACAGAACATGAGAGACACCTAACTCTGGAAAATGAACAAGGGGTAGTGGAAAGGGAGGTGGGTGGGGGGTTGGGGTGACTGGGTGACAGGCATTGAGTGGGGGTACTTGACAGGATGGGCACTGGGTGTTATGCTATATGTTGGCAAATTGAACTCCAATAAAAAAATTTTTAAAAAGGAGAAACCATAAAATTTTATTTGAAAGGCATTAAGGAAATACTAAATATTTAGATGAATGTCATGCACTATGTGACTTTAATATCAAAGATGTTCAGAAAATGATCTATAGACTAAGTGTAATTATATGTGAAATCTCAATAGAATACTTATATAAAAGAAAAGACAAGGGTCAATGAAAAGAACAGAAGTGTCAGAAACATATGCACACATATGGGCGCTTCACGGATAAGAAAGCTGGTGTTTAGGATAATCAGGGAAAGAACAAATAACTATTCAATTAATGGTGCTCATACAATTCCACACAATTGCTTGTGCCCATAGAATAAAATCAGACTGCATCTTCACATCCTGTGCAAAAATCAATTCAATATTTAGATGTGGAAAACAAAGCCAACAAAAACAACGTATAAAACTACCTTTAGGATCTCAAGGAAAGGGTTTCTTAAGAAACAGAAAGAACAAGCCATAAAAGGAAAAACCATTGATTATTCTGATTGCATCGAAATTACAAACTTTCCTCCATCAAAAGAAACCACAGAGTACAAGACAAGCCACAAGGATGGAAAAGGTGCCACATGCACAAATTAATAAAATTTTATATTCAAAATATATAAAAGAATCTCTACATATTGGTAAGAAAATTACAAACAACCCAAGAGAAAAACCAGAAAAAAACAGTAACAAGCACTTCACAAAGGACGCTGCCAAATGCAGACTGGCAAAAATTAAGTCATCTTACAATACCAAGGGCTGGAGAAAAGAAGCAACAGAAACTCTAATACAGGAAAACATATAAATTGCTACCGCTATTCTGAAAAGCCGTTGGCATCATCTCACAAAGTTGAATACACTCAAACATGATGACCCAGCAATTCCACTCATGGGTTTACGCTGAGAAACCTGTACACAGCAAGGACTGCATACAAGGATGTTCAAGGAAAACATTGCTCATAACAGCAAAAAACTGCAAGCACCCCAAATGTCCATCACAGGAGAAAGTGTGAAAACATTATCCTACAATGCAATAATAATATTCAGTAGGGAAAAGGAACTATACCTATTTTAAAACACAGATACATTTTTCAGCCTAACTTTGATAATGAGCCAAATCCAGAAGAGCCCATACAACTTATTTTGTAAAGGTCACACACAAGCAAAGCTAACAATATGTTACTTAGGAAGACATATATAATGTGGGTGAAACTATCATTCTCTGGCTTTTGAAAACAAACACAGAGTTCAGGATAGGGGTAGAAATACAGAGGAGATGGTGGTAGGGAACACCACGCAGGTGGATTCAGAAGGATCCCTAGCTGGGTGCTGGGTTCAGGGCTGCTTAGACCTCACAACTTGCCATATCTACTTTGTGCCCACTGATACCATAATTTTAAAAAAACAGTAAGATGGAAAACTAAAAACATGAGGTAAAATCAACATGGCTACCTATAAGCGAGGTTAAATGTGGCTTGGTGGTAGCAACAATAATATTCACCATGAGACTTTTATGAGGTTTGCACAAGCATATCCATACACTGACATTACTCATGTGAACTGAAAGTAGTCATTAATATGAGGTAGCAAAATGTCCTTATACATTATAAAATATAATTTAATCAGTCAACTCATATTTCTTGATATCTATTTGGTGCCAGGCAAGCATCCAGGTAGAGACATGGCAGGGAGTTTCTAAAAAGGCCCTGCTCCAAGTAAGAATATTTGATACTAAGTTGTTCAAGACAAAAAGCTTTCAGAATTCCAAGACATTCCTTCTCTAGCCTCCAAATCCATTTCCCCAATCCTTCTACATCTTTCCCATCAGTCCTTGAGGCTTTAGCACTGGAGCTCCATCATCTGGTAATCCTGGTACCACCTGGTCCTCATCCTGCCTGCTCTGACCCAGCCTCCAGGCATATGCAAATCAGGACACGGAAGCTTCACCACATCCCAGCAGAACATTAGGGAGCTCTCTCTTTGCTTAGAGAATCATGCAAAAGCTCCATTTACAACAAACAGACCCTAGTATCAAGATATCTTACATTGCTGACTCTCCATTAAGCTGGAAGTCCCTGGAGGGAATCAAGAGGCCAGCCACTTCCTTTTATGTCTCCCCAAAGCAGAGAGCCTCAGAGTAATTACAGCAATTCTCTTTCTGATAGGGGATGGGAAGACACTAACATTTTTACACAAAGGAAAAATTCAAACTTGGAGCATGGCCTATAAGACTTCCTATCGTCTGGCCTGGGCCAAGTTTTGCAGCCCCTCTTCCACCACCAGCAGACAGTACTTCCTGAGCCACTGAGCAGAAACCATTCCGTGGAATATTACAAGGATTCCATGTACAACTAAATTTAGAAAATGCTGGATTAAATCAACGTAAGCTGGTTTCTTGGCAAGCGGACACCTCAGAGACTTTAAAATGGTTATGTACTCTGAGCATCTCCAAAAAGGAACTCTGAGATGTTTCACCCTCAAGCTCACTTAACCACAGCCACCCTTTCACACAGAACACATATTTATAGCCTGCAGTCCAAATATCCAGTTAAACACCCCCCCAAACTACTCAATGTCCTTTAAGGAATGGCTTCTTGTTCCTCATTTTTCCCTGTGTGCTTCTCTCTCCAATTCATTTTGTCAGGTTTCACTTTCCCCAACTAAGGTTCCTGTCCTGAATTCCCCCTTTATTCCCGCAGCATTCTAAATATCTGGTTATGAGTTTTCATTTTTAAAATGTTATGTGCATCCTCCTCCCTTCAACTGAACTCTGTAAGTGGGCTAATTCTGGTTAGCCCCTGCACCCCCAGCACAGAGCAAAGCTCCTGGCACATAGCACAAATTGTCAGACACTAGTGACATTGAAATAGCACACATACATTTGCATGATTCTTTAAACAAGGAGAATGCTCCCTAATGTTCTGTGGGGATTCACTTCTTCCCCCTAGTTTTGCTCCTGTACTTCTTTTAAATTAGAAAGAACATTCCTCAGAACAATTTCGGGAGATATTCTTCAGCCTTAAAAAAAAAAAAAAAAAAAAAAAAAAGTGCTCACTAATGATCTGATGATGGTTTTTATGGCTTCTAAACCAATTGCTAACCACTATGGTAAGCGTTAAGGCGATTAGCCTTCATGGCCGTAACCTTCTGGGAGGCCTATGCATGGTCAGAGACCAGAGAGTTACAAAGGCAATTCTAAATAAACTTAAACCAAATTAGAGGAGGAAAAAGGAAGAAATGTTTGGTACAGATCTTCTTTCAGATGTCTTTCACTAAAAACCAACCAACCAACCAACCCCACCACCCCGGGAGGCAAGGGCAGAACAAGGATGCGTAGACTTATTACAAAGATGCGTAGACTTATCACAAAGGTGCATAGACTTATTTTCAACATCACCATTTGGCACAGGAAAATTTAAAAGAAAACTTCATCAGTTCACACTTCCTAGGGGAGTCTTAAGAGGTCATTTCAGTCATATTTAAAAGCCTTAAGACAAACTATGACTCATTACATTTTGAATTTTTGTATCTTAGTTTTAGGATGAGTGTAGGGCTTGTTAGAACTTTACTTGCAAATGATCACTTTCTGGGCCTGATGAACACACACACTCTAACAGCACTTACAACAGAGCATAATGTCCCCATTTTAAAGGGCTAGTGATGCTGAGTTACTAGATATTTACTTTTAAGAAATCATTAATATTCATGGGTCTAATTTATTTGATGCCTCCTCCATCAGGAGCACAGTTCCTGATTGTAGCAAGAGTCCCTCGGGAGAACTTGACGGCTTTTCTGAGAACTCATTTTGAGATGCTGTCTCCTGAAACAACCCTAAACGTAGAGACAGCTCATGTGTGTGTCACGCTTGACTGAGTTAATTGACTTTAAATTCTTACATTTTTCTAGTGAAATTTTCAGTAGATTTGTAGATATAGCATTTAAGTTCATTTTTCCCCTACCCACTTTTAATATTTAGGTGGCTTTTCTATGAACAAAAAAAAAAATATTTGCAAAGTGCTCTTGATTTCACTCCCATCTTGATTTAGTTGGCTATATTACATCCACCTTCTCTCACACCTAAATTCGCAGGATACGGAGATTTCCCACAGACTTGTCTGCATAAAGTGGCTGTTACATCATCATCATATTCATTGTCATCATGGTTATTTTATTGCTGTGGTTGAAAGGGCATAGTAAGAAATTAAGTTTGATGCCCACATGTAAGACTTCTAAAAAGACAAAGGGTTGATCTCATGCACACTCTCTGGTGCATTCTCTTTCTCTTTTTGGGGGAAAAAAAAGCAAAGCTGGAATTCAAATGAGGTATTCTGAGGCTGATGATGTATATTATTTACCCTTAGATTCTTAGAAATCATACTATAAGATGACTCCCCTTAAAAACATACTCCCAAACAGTGAATATGGAATATATAATGAATCCTCCAGGAAGGAAGGAATTTCTTTACATGCCATTCTTAAAGAGCAGTGATTACTTACTTGCTGGGTATACTCGAGAAGCAAAATCTTGATTCTGTAAAACAGAGCATATTTGGCCAGATCTACATCACTCTCTGAAGGTTACTATAAAGGCTATCACCAGGCTCAAGAGAAATCTAACTTCATTCTTCTTTGGTAATGGGAATAAGTAGAGGCTTGAAAACATCACCAGGATCTTCTTCAGTACTTTGGGAACCAGGGAAATATTCTTAGATAAGAACTATAGTCCCATGACTCAGTGCGGTTGAATTATAAACAGTTTATCGCTCAGACATAACAGCATAACCAAACTACCAGTAGTAATTAAGCTATGTGGTTCTGAGGGTGCCTTCCAGAGTCTTCTCACTGCGGAAGTGACAAAAAACTTGGAGAGGTGAGCAGAGCACAACCTCTTCCACAGACAAGAGCAGCTTCCCAGCTGAGGTGGAGAATTAATAAGGTGCCTCATCACAGAAGACACCGATTCCCACTCTTCCTCTGAATCTCTGTTAAATTAAAGATACCCCCCACCAGGTACCCCACATAGAGGCTCAGGATTCTACCTTTCATGTAACTCTCACCCTACCCAATGAGCTACTTTTGTGCTATGATTCATGCACAGCCTTCAGAAGCCAACCAGGCAAAACACAGCATGAGGTGAAGGATGGGAGCTTTAGGGCAAAAGCCAGGTTAGTTGAGAATATTACGTAAAGCTGAAAGTGGAGGAATGACTCCTATGTTGATGGTAGCAATATTTTAAAGATACCTTTAAAAACACTAAAAATAGGGCACCTGGGTGGCTCAGTTGGTTAAGCGTCTGGCTTTTGATTTCGGCTCAGGTCATGATCTCAGGGTCTTGGGATCAAGCCCCACATTGCAGGGGGCGAGGGGGGGAGGTCCTACACTCAGTGGGGAGTCTGCTTCAGGATTTCTCTCCCTCTACTTCTGCCCCTCTCTTCCCACTCATGTACTCTCTCTCTCTCTCTTTTCTCAAACAAATAAATAAATCTTTTTAAAAACACTGATAATGTCCCATGGGTCACTATAAGGTAAATTAGCATCAGCTGAGAAAGCATAATGCCTAACACAGGTATACATTTGTCCTCTTGACCTTGTAAATGAAGCCAGAGAACACCAAATTATTTCTCACATATAAGCAGCCAGCATTTTCTGTTAGGGTCAATGTAATCATCAACCAGCAACTGACAAAATGATGTTGCATCAATATAAAGTTTAGGTGACTTGGAAAACATAAGCTTCTTCTCAAAACAGCTTAAGACCACAAATATAAACTTATCCTGGAGAAGAGCTAAGTGCATTAAATTTATTCTGAACCACCAGGTAAAAAATACTCTAAATCTACACTGTCCAATATGGTAGCTGCTAGCCACATGAGACTAGTTATACTTAAATTTAAATTTAATAAAAAAAATAGGAGTTCCTCAGTTGTACCACCCACACTTGACCATAGGTTGCCATATTAAAGCACAAATGATCATTTCTACCACTGCAGAATGTCCTATTGGACAGCACTGTTGTTAAGTTCTGAAGACTAGTTCTCCTCACGCAGAAGACACAAGTAAAGTTTTCTTTTATCTAACAATTATTTGCTTAACTGGTAAAAGTTATGTGCTTGCTTGGTCAGAAACTGAAAACCAAAAGTCTCTCAAAGTCACAGAAACCCACAGTTAACAGTTCAAGATGCAAATAATGTAATTAAGCTATGACAATAGAGGCACCCTGGCATTTCACAGGTGAAGCCTATAGCCTCTGGCACAGCCAAAGGTCTTTGAATCAGACATAATCCCCAGAAAATACTCCAAAGTCAGTCCCAGAAGCAATCACTGTTTTTGTAAATTAAAATGAAGAATGAGAAATAGGACTCTAAGGACCTTTTCTTCAATAGATGATGCAGTTTGCTTTGGTATGTCCAGAGTACTAATAGAGAATAAACATCCTGTTCATTAGCCAATCACATTGCTCAAGTTATCAGTCAACACTCCATTTATCTGATTATCATGAACATGTATTATTAAGAAACATATTTTACATGTATCAACATAAGAGCTGTCTCAAGATTTCCTGTAGAACCATTCCCTCAAGGAAATATTTGGAAGATCTTTCTATTCATAAGCGAACATAAGCAGCAGCTAGCTGCATTTAGCAAACCACAGCTCCGTCACTTAAAATTGTTAGCCTGCAGCCAAGCTTCATCAATGAGGGGATGAACACTGATGCATGTGAAATGAGGATTAGGGCTGAGCATATTGGCAGGGAAAATTGACACTGTGAAATAAGTGTCACACCAAATAAATGTTGTCATATGAACAAGGGAACGAGCTTATTCTCAATTGATTAGTCATCTCTATGGAGATCAGTCACTTCTCTCGGATACATGACTGTACCTGGACTGGGCCTTTTTTTGCCAATGGGTCTGTGTGAGTTATAAATTGTTCTATGAACACATTATTTTCCACTAATTGCAAGCAAAACTAGAAACATTTCAAGGCCACAAAATTAAATCTCTGAACCCCCTAGCTTTGGGTTTATATGCCCATATGGTCTCAATTCACTTAGAAATAAAACATTAGAAGCAAGCACAAAAAAAAAAACCCCAGGCCTGGTTTTCCCTCCCTGTCCCCTGCCCAGGGAAGGTTAAAAAAAAAAGTGTCTTTAACAGCATGAGGGTGGTGTGCACGTCTATGATAGAATAATAATTGCTTTCTTTGAAAGAAGTTGCCAACACAAAGCTTTCAGTATTATAAATACGTCACCATTTCTAAAGTCATTGATTTTGCCATAAAATTAAACTGTGGCTGCCATGTGAACTGCAATATTATATTACCCCATCTTCCCCACATCTTAAGTTCTCTCTCAATTGTCAAAATAAAAGTATTAATATAAAGTTGTCATAGAAAACAGACCGACTTATGCTGTGTTAATCTAGCATTTGTTCCTTTGAGGTCAGAGGCTTTATACGAGAAAATTGAAGCCACACCAGCATAAGCAGAGAGATAAAGCAGAGGGAAAATGGGTGGGTGAGTGGGAGAGGGGTTGGGTGATCATTGAGGAAAGGCAAGAACATAGGAGAACACTTGGATGGGCCCTCTTACTAGTTTATACCATCTCATTTACACTAGAACACTAGCAAACACTCTCCAAAACCCATTGTGGTCTTCAACATATTATATGGATCAAGTAGCCTAATACAAAATATTTGGCAGCTCTTAAAATATCAGATGAAATAAGATATTTTGAGTTATTTCAAAATGAAAAAATATTACTAAAGATTATAAGAAAGGTATTTCTGAAGACTATGTACAAGACTAAATAACAAGAAAAAGTAAAAGGATCCATATCAAAAAGGGAGAAGTGAAACTGTCACTATTTGCAGAGGATATGATGCTATATACAGAGAACCCTAAAGATTCCACCAAAAAAAAGTTACAATAAATAAATTCAGAAAAGTTACAGAAAAATACAAAAACATACGATGTTTCTATGCAATAATAACAAACTATCAGAAAGAGAAAATAAGAAAATAATCCCATTTATAATTACATCAAAAAGAATAAAATATCTAGAAAAAAGTAACTAAGGAGAAGAAAGACCTGTACACTGAAAACTACAAGACAGTCATAAAGAAACTGAAGATGACACAAATAAAGGGAAAGATATCCCATGCTCATGGATTGGAAGAATACTGTTAAAATGTCCATACTCCCCCAAACAGTGCACAGATTCAATGCAATCCCTACCAAAATTCCAATGGCATGTTTTACAGAAATAGTACATTCCTAAAATTTGTATAGAACCATAAGAGACTCCCAAATAGTCAAAATAGTATTAAGAAACCAGAACAAAACTGGACAACAAACTGATTTCAAACTATACTACACAGCTACAGTAATCAAAATAGTATGGTACAGCACAAAAAAATAGACACATAGATCAATGGAACAGAATAGAGAACCTAGAAATAAACCCATGCACATATGCCAATTAATTTATGACAAAGGAGCCAAGAATACACAATGCAGAACAACAGAGTCTCTTCAATAAATAGTGTTGAGAAGACTGGATGGCCACATACAAAAGAACAAAAATGGACCACTTTCTTACACCATACATGAAAACTGACTATCCTTGTCTTGTTTCTGACTTTAAAGAAAAATCTCTCAGTTTTTCTCCACTGAGGATGTTAGCTGTGGGTTTTTCATATATGGCCTTTATTATGTTGAGATATGTTCCCTCTAAACCTACTTTATTGAGACTTTTTATCATGAATGGATGTTGTCAGATGCTTTCTGTCAGATGCTTTTTCTGTGTCTATTGAAATCCTTTCTCCTATTGATGTATCACATTGTTTGATTTGCAAATATTGAACCACCCTTGCAACCCAAGAATAAGTTCCACTTGATCCTGGAAAAGGTTTTTGTTTTTTTTTGTTTTTTTTTTTTAATGTATTATTGGACTCAGTTTGCTAGTATTTTATTGAGGATTTCTGCATCTGTGTTCATCAGGGATATTGGTCTGTAGTTCTCTTTTTAGTGCTGCCTTTATCTGGTTTTGGTATCAGGGTAATGCTGGCCTCACAGAATGAATTTGGAAGTTAGCCCTCTCTTTGTATTTTTTTTTGAATAGTTTAAGAATAGGTATTAACTCTTCTTTGAATGTTTCGTAGAATTTACCTGTGAAGACATCTGGTCCTGGACTTTTATTTGTTCACTGATTCAATTTCCTTGCTCATCATTGGTCTGTTCAAATTTTCTATCTCTTTCTGTTTCAGTTTTGCTGGTTTATATGTTTCTAGGAACTCAACCATTTCTTCTAGGCTGTCCAATTTGTTGACGTAGTTTTTCATATTTTTCTCTTATAATTGTATTTCTGTGCTGTTGGATATTATTTCTCCCACTTTATTTGTGATTTTGAGTCCTTTCTCTCTTTTTCTTGATAAGTCTGGCCAGAGGTTTATCAATTTTACTGATTTTTTTCAAAGAATCAGCTCCTGGTTTCATTGATTTGTTCTCTTGTTTTTTTTTGTTTTTTGTTTTTTGTTTTTTTTTTTTTATCACTACTCCAGTTTTATTCTGACATCTATTCGCATGATAAATGTTTCTCTATCCCTTTACTCTCAACCTGCAGGTTTAGGTCTAAAATGAGTCCTCAAGTCTAAATAACTAAAGGTCTAAAATGTGTCTCTTGTAGGCAGCATATAGATGGGTCTTGATTTTTATCTGTTCTGTCATCCTATGTCTTTTGATTAGAGCATTTAGTCCATTTACATTCAAAGTAACTATATTTTTTAAAGATTTTCTTTATTTATTCATGAGGGACACACACACACACACACACAGAGAGGCAGAGACACAGGCAGAAAGAGAAGCAGGCTCCATGCAGGGAGTCCAACCTGGGACTCAATCCCAAGTCACCAGGATCACGCCCTGGACTGAAGGTGGCGCTAAAACGCTGAGCCACTAGGGCTGCCCCAAAGTCATTATTGATAGGTATGTATTTTATGTCATTTTACTATCTATTTTGTGTTATTTCTAAAGATTTTCTCCATCCTTTCTGTCTCTCCTTCATATTCTGCTGATTTTCTTTAGTGATATATTTGGATTTCTTTCTCTTCATTCCACAAAGAATTTTCACTTTCATCCTGGCTGGAAGAACTTGTGAGCCATGGCCGTGTCTGAACCCAACCAGAACACTGACATCTAGACATTCAGCCAGAGTGGCCAAAGGAGATTCACTCACCCCGGCAACTTCCTCATCTTACCCCAGCAACTTCCCCATCTGAGTACATGGCAGTACCCAACAATTAGAGGCCACACTGCATCTAGAATAGCCTCGTCTCCTTCCATGTCCTTTAGTCACCTGTATTATATGCTCTTCCCTCGCTTGCTTCTTGACCTCCTCCAGCACTAGGAGATCTTGCTCACTAGGCTCTGCTTCACCACTGCCTCTGGGTTCTACCCAGTGTGCTATCTGGAGAAGGGAGGGTTCACTGGCCATTTCTCTGTCTCGCAGCCTCCTCCCCTGCCCCATATCATCTCCACTAGTTCTCAGGCCAAAAGTCACCTCCTTACAGAGAGTCCTTGATCAGAAGGCACTCTCCTTTATCCCCAAACCACTCCTTAACACACCAGCCTTCAAGGCACTTACGCCATTCTTGTTAATTCATTCGTTTTTCGTCCACATGTATCCAACGAAACTTGGAGCTCCACTTAAAGGACTGTCTATGCCATTTTCAACCACTTACTCCCAGTTGCCTGTAGGTGTGCTTAGTACAGCAGGTGTTCAATACATTTGTTGAACCAAAGAATAAAACCTCCTGTTTAATGAGTGTCCAATCTTTATTCTTTGAGCTTGGAATGGCAAATCAAAATTGCTTCAGATACAATTTTGACTATAAAATATCTGAAACATCAGAACAGCTCAGATATAGTAAAAAACAAAAAAACAAACAAACAAAAAAACATTCGGAGCCAGCAGAGCTAGTCTCAGCAATTCTATTAATTTGTGTGACCTCTGATAAGTCATTTCTGAGCCCAACAGAGCTGTGTGTGCAACAGAGACAGAGCCAGTCATGTCATAAGCTGTGGTGAGCATTAGAAACAACTGAGTTATGTACCAATGAACATCTTCAGCTCATAAGTAATTTTACCTAATTTCTAGTTATTCGGAGATGAACACAAAACAATACTATCAAGTGATCCAAGAGATCTCTGCTTTTTTAAGCATCCTATAAAGTGCTAACAAAAATCTCCAGTAGGAGGGAGCGACAACCCATAAGAACTCTGCAGTAGCAAAGCTGTAATGAGACACCCATCGCCCCTGTTCCCCAAAGACCTTCACTACACACTGCTCAAATGCATTAATATGGGTTCCCACAAGAAGGTGTAATTTAATAATCTTTGAATTGCTGAGGCCTGTGTATTTTTAAACTTGAAGGCTCAATTAGTAGCTGCAGTTCAATCACTATAGTAGCACTTGTAATTTTAGACAATTACTTCACACTGTATAGAAAACTACAAATGTAAAGAGCATGTATTTTAAGTCACATTTGCACCACTGCATTTCTGCACCCTTTTCTGAACACTTGATGTTTTCAAAGACTGTCTTTGTCCTTCCTCAAAAAGGGATCTGATAGAATAAAAAGTTTTTTCTTATAGGACACGTCTCACATCTCTTGATTACTGTGTCCCTCCTGACGTACAGTGTCTCCAATTCTCTGCTTGTTGAAGCAAGAGCCATCTTTGGATTGAAAACCAATCTTTTGCCTTCCATCACTAAATGTCTATTGTCTCATTACCCACCTTGCTTACTTAGAGTTCTTATCCCTCCCAAATGTAAGACCTATAATAGGTTGCACACAACCCATTGTTGCTGTACATTTTCCTTGGGCCATTAAATAAAAACATAACCTTTTCATGTTTTTAGAAACAATTCCAACGCAAAAACCTTATGGATCTCAGCTGATTCAAGTATGCCATAAGCAGTACAAATAAGCAAATGGAAGGGATTTCTTTTTTAAATGATATCATTGTAAAACTTCCAGGAGCTGAAAAACACAGAGGTGGTCATCAGGAAAATTATACTCATCACTTTATTTGGGTAAATTGATTATTTCTGGAAAGCAGTTCACATTAGCAAGACCACCTCTGGGCAAGTATAATTCACACAGCTTGTACTTATCCAACTAATAGCCAATCAGCAACGTGATAAACACATAATTGCATACATACTCTAATTGCCTTTTGTGCATATAATTGGGGAAATATTGTAATTTGTGCTTGGAAAGTATGTCATTCAACCTTCATGCAATATTCCAGAATACAGGTGCCATTGAAAATACACTGAAAAACTAACATTCAGTATCTTGTTAAAGTTAACCAGGTCTAACAACAAAGTAAAACACAAACTGAGTTGAAATTTAAAAGGTAAAGCACCAGCCTACAGTTACAAAAATCAGAGGCTTAAGTTTATAACTCAATCAGCCTGAGGCAATTTCAATAATTAAATTTCCTCCAAATTTCTCTCCTTTTCCTTGTCTGTATTATTAAATCATGAGCTATAAATAGGTAGTAAAGGAAGTCTAGCCTCTTGGCCTAACCTGTGATCTCTTCCAAAGCCTTAAATGCCATATACTAGGGACTCACATGGACCAGCAGAAGAAAAAAACATGAAGGATATATGAACTACTCAAGTAGAGAAAGTTTGCCATTAGACAATATGTTTCTGGGATGCCTGGGTGGTTGGTTCAGCGGTTGAGTGTCTGCTTTTGGCTCAGGTGGTAATCCCAGGGTCCAGGATGGAGTCCCATATCAGGCTCCCTGTAGGGAGCCTGTTTCTCTCTCTGCCCATCTTTCTCTCTCTCTCTCTCTCTCTCTCTCTCTCTCTCTCTCATAAATAAATAAATAAATAAATAAATAAATAAATAAATAAATAAATAAAATCTTTAAAGAAAAAAGACAATATGCTTCTTAGGGATTTCAACTCAATGTGTGTCTTGAGCACCACTTATGTGCAAACTATTTTAAAGTTCTCTAATACAAAAAGAATGATGTCTTAAACAAGCTTTCAGCTCAGGGAAAGGAATGAAGCAAAACTCCACTGTATCATTAATAGAGGGTAGAATATACCCCCTAAGATAAGTACATGAAGATCTAAATCTAGTTGGAGAGATGGGTAGACAAAGCAAAATAAGTCAGAAAGAAATAATATTTCCCATGAGCAGGATTAGGGCTGGTGTTTTAGGGGAATTGGAAAACAGAACTTACAAAGTGTTAAATTCATGCTTTCAATCTATTGAGTACTTAACAGCATATTAGGCGGTGTGCTAGATGCTGAGGATGTAATGGTGAGGGGTCTGTTTAATGAACCATCTAAACAGAATTGTAGAGAAAAAGCAAGGGAAGATAGATTTAAACCATCTTTTGGTAAGTTTCCTACACTATGTGAATAGTTAGAGCAATATTATTTCAATCAAGGTAAAAACCACCAATGTCCAAAAATCCATGAAGGTGATGAATCCAAAACAAAGAAATTGGGATAATAACAGAATAACAGATAATAACATAATCAGAAAAATGAAACTAGTTAATTAGAAAAACTCTATAGCACAATATATATTTAGTGAATTTATACAATTTTTTCCTTTATCATTCAAATCCTTCCTTTAAAAGAAAAGCAAAAACAAATTAAGGAAAACAAAAACCAAAAAACTCTTTCATCACTTCTGATTTGACACTGAGAAGAACCTTCAAAAAAAAAAAAAAAATCATGGTCCCAGCTATTATGTTCAAGTTTAATTTGGGGGTGGGGAGGTGGGGAGGGAAGAACAGAGCATTTTAGAATATATTTATAATTCAGTTGCTCATAACTTAATTTTCACAAAACATTAAAGATACTTGCTTTAGATTTCTAATAGACTTAGATATCTAATTTTAAACGAGCACAACTTTGTAAGACAATTTTTCTCTTCAACCAGTATGATGACTTAGATCTGTAATGACTCTACAGTTAATATTTGTTTCAGATCATTTTACTCTTTCCTAAAGTACGGGAGGGGGAAGAAGGCAGGATAAGACAGGATTTGTTACTTTTCTAGGTTTCAAAACACAGCAATTTTATAACTCAACATTCCTACTTTCTTGTGATAGCCCTTCTCCTTGCTTCTGCTCATCATGGTGTTTATCTCATTCTATTCCCATTTCTTTCTTTCTTTTTCTTAAGAAACTAAACTTGCCAGTTGCCAAAAATCTGCTTTACTTACACACTTCCCACTTGGTATACAAGTTCCCTGAAGGTCTTAATTTATAAAAATAATGCATGTCTCAATGCGTGATTGCATTATATCCACAGGACAAAATTCAGGGCCCGTGGTAGAAATTAAAGATACCAAACTTTGGGATAAATTTGCTCAAGATTCAGGGCAAATTTGTTTTCTACCATATCTGATTTTGATTACAACCTTTCAATACTTCAAAACAAACAAACAAAAACAACCTCCACATTCCTACAAGGGAATCCACTGTCACATAAGCAAGCTACCTTCCCTCTACCACTGCCAATTTTCTTGGTGATATTAAGATTGGATCTGGTAAATATCAAGCTAGGATGAAGCCAGAATGAAGAAAAATGGGCTCACTCTAAAAAGGATGGTTTTTGACCACACACACACACACACACACACACACACATTATGAAAATGTATAAATAACCCCTTGGGCTGGAAAAAACAGAGATAAGATATATACGATATTTTGGATCATTTACTTATTACTCTAATACAAACTCAGAATTAGAAATGCCTTGTGAGGTTCCTATAGGAAAGCACATGAAGCAAATATATTTTGCTCCATGAACTGAATTCATAGTTAATGAGTGTTTGCCACATGCATGCAATTGAAAACAAAATCTACAAGACTAGAGAAAGAATAATTGCCCTTTTTTGGGAACTTTTAAGCATAAAACTAAAATTCCAAATGCACATGTCTTATAATACAAGAATAAAAATGCATAATGGTAAATGTACTGTTTGTGAATTATATTTCAATAAAAATAAGAATGCATTAAATAAAGCCCAAGAAAAACTGTACTTAGAGAAAGGATCTGATCTGTCAGCTTGGTAAGGTACCTCAAGAACTTCCAAGATCAACATTTACAGACATTATCAGCCTCAGATAATACTTTAAGTATATCGAACTTTCACAAACCCAAATGATAAGAAAACACTAGGCAGCAGAAAAGGTTGAGGAAAATAAAAGTAGAGAAATGGACAGACAATAAAAAATAGGCCAAATCTCATGGCTAATTTATCCTCTGATGTCTCCACCAACACTTGGCCCAGTAAATAAAAAAATCTGACACTTGACATGCTTATGAAGATCTCATAGTTTTTAATGCATAAAAGTTATACAAAGAATATCTTTCCAAATTATGAGGTAAATATCTCCTGACACATCTCAAAGTACCTGCTTGTGCTCTGGAGAAGAGGATGGAAAAGGACCAGGGAAAAAGGACTTTCCTAGATGCTGAATCTAGTGGGGAGGACGCTGGGATCAAGAATTCTAACAGCAAGGCGACACTAACACAGATGCCAGACAGTGATGTCAACAACCCTTCTGTTCCCATTGGCAAGCACACTGCTCAATTCTCAACTCAATCTCCCTCAAACTAGCTTATGATCATCGTGACTTGTTGAGGTTTTTGCTATTAATTTTAGGTCTCTTTTCCTTCTATGGTTTCATACAACTTTATTGAAAGCAGTAAAAGACCACAACTGGTTCACTGATTTCCTTTTCTTTCCCCTTGATAATAGGAATCAAGCAATAGGCTTCACAGTGCTTATTTCTAACATTTTATTCTATTATTCTATTAAATATGGAGTAAATGGCTTTTAGCCTTACGATTCCTACCAACTGTAAAGCTGTTTGTGCTTGAAAGTTATTTCTAAACATGAGGATTTTAAACACCTATTTTCCACTCTTCTCCACTTGTAGGCTATAGTTATATTCCAAATTGACTTCACTTCCTCCTACAGATAGTGTTGAACACATTCAATTTTAATCTAGGTTTTATCACGTATTTGACACTTCCTTTGCTTTTTGTTTCTTTGCCTAACTCAGATGTTCCATCCAGAATCATTTTCTCTCTGTGTAAAACACAGCCTTTACAATTTCCTTTAGTAAGGGTCAGCTGGTAGCACACTCTCAGCTTTGTTTCTGTTTTGTTTTTAAATCATTCTTGAAATAATTTTTGCCTTTACAACTCTCAGTTGGCGGCTATTTCCTTCCAGCATTGAAAACACCATCCCACTATGCTCTAGCCCCACTGTTGCTGGTGGAAAGTCACCTGTTTCTCCTAAAGAAGTAATCTCTACCCTTCCCCTAACACCCTCTCCTGCTTTCAAAATCTTGCTTTGTGCTTGGTGTTTGGAAATACCAAATGGTGTTTGGTAGTTTCCCAATGATGTATCCTGGTGAGGATGTTTTCACTGATCTTGTTTAGGGTTTACTAGGCTTTTCAAATCTATGGAAAGAGGTTTTTATCACTTCTGGAAAATTCCTAGTTATTATTTCCTCAGACACTTCTTCTGGCCTGTTCTTTCTTTTCTTACCTTCTAGGACTAATTAAGCACATGGCAAACTTTCTCCTTCTGTCCTTTATCCCTCAGCCTCTTCTGTATTTTCTCTCGTTCCTCCTCTCTACACTGTAAGGAGAACCCAGGGGTCAAATCCACAGGAAGCCAGTTTTACTTGTGCCTCACTCTCATCCTGGGGCTGTAGCCCTCCAAGGGCCCCAACACAAAGCAGCTTCATTGTTCCAGTACTCCTCATGCCTCTCTGGGCTCCCATAATTCCTTCAGTTTTTCCTGAGAATCCCTTACTATCTTGTCTTCTCTTCAGTACTTTTTAAAATATATTTTTAAAATATTTTATCCAACAGTTTTACTTGTAGTAAACTGTTGGATTTTTTCAGTAGGAGAGCTGGTTATGGTAACCTCACCTACCATTACTGGAAAACAAACTGGAGTGCAAGTCTTTAATTACATGGCTTACATTTAGAGAATTGGGAGTTCTTTCCATTTTAATGTTAAGAGGCTGGTTAAGCAAGCTCCTTCTCATCATCCAAGAACCTAATAAAAATGCATGTTGGATGTAGTCCAGGAGAATGCTATTCCACATGTTCCTGCAAGGTCTTAAAGCACCTACTGACTACCACTAGGCATCAACTTTTTACCAGCATGAAATCTCTCTGCCTCACATAGGGAATCCTGCTAGAAAAAGGAAATTTTAACTATTAACAAAACCTTAAATCCTACAATCTCTAAAGAAGGACATGGTCTCCCTTTTGGACAAATTTTATTGTTATTAATGTAATTATTCATTGCTCTAGAGCTTAAAACAAACAAATTTCCTAACGAGATGGTTTTTCCAGTATCCTAAATGAGCATACTTACAAGATAAACATACAGCTAGCCAACATTTGCCAATCACATGCCACTTCCCCGCCTGATACCCATTCCAGCACACTCCCTCCCCCAAGATGACAAATCTTCCAGATAGCATCAAGGTCATCTCGGAAGCAGTATCAAATCTTGCATGAAGAACCATGTACTTCATGGGGCACCTGGGTGGCTCAGTGGTTGAGTGTCTGCCTTTGGCTCAGGTCATGATCCAGGGGTTCTGGGATCAAGTCCTGCATCAGGCTCCCTAACGGGAGCCTGCTTCTCCCTCTGCCTATGTCTCTGTGTCTCTCATGAATAAATAAAATCTTAAAAAAAAAAAAAAGGACCATCTACTCCAGTGTCTTCTAACATTTTCCCCCCTAGATTCCTCAGCTCACTGTGCAGAGGGAAGCTCACGTGATTACGCTCAAGATGTAAAAGCATATGCTCCTAACTAACCCTGGGCCAGGTACCAAAGTCACTTTCAACTCACCTGTTCTATTTTAACATTTAAAATTACTGAAGTCCTAGAGAGCAGGGCAGTGCCACTGATGCCCATGTACTGAGGGACAAAATCAGAAATCTAAGTGAAATTAAATATAGGGACTTATGCCATCCACATATTGAGTATGTTGAGAAATCTCCTTACAAAACTGTAAGTATCTATACATGCTCATGTGGTCTTTCAGCTTCTAAAGAGATTTTTATAGGGTCGGCACCTTGCCACAAATTCTAACACTGCTCTCATGAACTTAACATGCTTATTTGCTGAGGACTTGCACATAACTTACAAGCCAATAATAAATTTCTGTATGATTTAAGTTAACAATATAAACATGGCAACCCATAAATTAGCTAATACAAACAACGTGTCATGAGGAGTTGGTAGATTGAATGGATTAAAAAAAGGCTTGGCATATTAAATTCTAAACACACATATCACATCACCAATTGCTATCTTGCAAAAATGTAAGAAGACCTCTCTTCTCTTTCCCTCTAGGACTTGCTTATCTGTTGTGTGTATTTTAAGTGTAGATATTGAGACTGATGAAGGCAAGTCCAGAAGGAAGAATAAAAAAGGAAGAGTGTTTCTTAACATGCTCCTCAGGACTGCTCTGATCTTTCCAATTCTGCAGGAATGAAAGGAAACCATGGATAAATAGAAGCAATTCAGTAAGTTTCATAATGGAATTCTAAGAAAAATAAATTCAAGAAATTCTTAAGAAAACCACCATCAACAACAAAGTCAAGGTCATATTTTGACTAAGAATTGAGTCTGCAAGGTCAATATCTAAGTTCTCTTCTCTGTCCCTAAGTGTTTTTTTGTCAGATAAATCAGATTTTAGTTTTATTCTGCTAAACTTTTCAAATCATTTACCACACACAAAGCTATCCTGTCAATTCTCTAAAGAGAGAACTGAAATAACATAAACTATAACTCATGGATTCAATGGAACAGAAAATCCCAAATTTAAATAGAGATATAAAAATAATCAGCCCCTAAAACTAAAATCTATTATCTAAGTTCTGCAAATGCCACATAAATAACAAATAGAAGACCTTCAAACTCAGACAATGCTAAAGTAGTTGTATATAGCCATGAAATAAAAATTTACCATGTAATTATAATAAAAATTAGCTTTAATGAAATGAAACTGTTTTTACATTCAGTTTGGCATTATAGCTTTTGTTATTTCTACATAAATGCAGTAGGATTCTTAGTCCTACTTGAATCCCTTTGTGGAGATTTATCAATTCAGTCTTGTCTACTACTAAAACTATAATGAAACTGAACAGTAAGCTATTTATATGTCTGCAATGATTTCCTTTTCAAGATACACCAGACTTCAGTTTTATTCTGCAAAATCATTTTCAATTACATATTTAATCTCTATGTTATTGCTTAAATTACACATGCACCACCCTCCAGCTCAGATCCTGGCTGCAGACTCTGGCAGCAGCTGCCACACATGTCAAAGGGTTGGTTATTATGTTCAATAGGAGCCACATGTGCCAGTCGGCCACAACAATTTGTACCCTATGAGCTAATTCAATCTATCAGATTTTGCTAATGTTTTTTTCAAGGAACAAAGGGTGATTCCTAGTACTCATGATTCAGAAACAAAATAAATGTTATGGAAGTGAGGCATCCTAGAAGTAGCACTTTCTCTTGAAATCCCAAAACAGGTAACTATTTAGGGACTTGGGAGAATCTGACAAATAAGCTGTACCAAATATTACTGCTCTGAAAATTTATATTTCATTAAGTCATCACTAAAAAATAGAATACAAAACCAAACTGATGGTTACCAGAAGGGAGGTGGGTGGGGCTTGGGTGAAATAGGTGATGGGGATTAAGGAGGCACTTGTGATGAGCACCGGGTTATATATGGAAGTGCTGAATCACTAAATTGTACACCTAAAACTAATATTACACTATATATTAACTAACTGGAATTTAAATTAAAAAAAAAGAATAGAAAACAAGGAAAGTATTCACATTCATGTATTTGGGGAAAGAGGGTTGCTCTAGAACAATTTTACCCACAAAAAATGGAAGAGGGAAGGCCAACAAAAAGTTATGTCAGGCATCCTGGGCTCAAGACCCATAAGAAGAAAATAACATTTCAAACACTGATATCAATTCTTCATACAGATGCAAGTAAACTTCTGGTAAATCAGGGTGAAGTAACCTGCTTCAGATTTTTCTCCCAAGTAGCCAACAAGCAGTAGGAGTAAGTTTCATTAAAAACTCACCCTCGGTCCTTATACAGATAGCAGAGAAAATGGACATCTTTTTCTTCCTTTTGCATTAAGGACTGAGCACCTATGTTGACAGGGATATGGAGCAATAAAAATTTGTACACACTCCTGCAGAAAATAAAATTGGTAGAACCATCCTGGTGAAAAATTATGTAATACTGACTAGCCCAATTTCTGTTTCTAGGCACATACCTGAGAGATTCCTACACATGTATCTAAGAGACAAGTATATACAATGTTTTTGGCAGCATTTCTGATAATATAAAAAATGCAAAGCAATCCAAAATGTCTGCCACCAAGTTTTAAATCCCAAATAGCAACTAACTAGAACTAAATATATGAACGTGAGTGTCAAAAACATGAGTGAAAAAAGCAAACAGCACAAAGATACACATACAATAGGATTTCATTTACATAAACATGAAAAATGCCAGATAAATTTACATATAGCATATGGATATATACACAAGTATGGCAAATGTATGAAAAAATTCCAGAGGGTGGTTTCCTCTCAGGCAATTGGGATAAAGGAAGAGAACTAACAGCCCTTCAATTATCTGTAATGTTTTGTTTCTTTTAAAATCATTTTGGCAATCTCTCTTATCTCCTAGTTATGATTCATCTGCTGATTTCTTGCATCTTATATGTAGACAATCATTTTATATTATTAATGAAAGTTGTCTATTTTCATCCTTTGTTTCTTTATCCTGTCACATTGGAGATAGCACCTTTAATATAATGTTAAAAAGGACTGTTAGCAAGGAATGTGACTATCTCATCTTTATTTTTTTTTAAGATTTTTTTTATTTATTCATGAGAGACACAGAGAGAGAGAGAGAGAGGGAGAGAGAGAGAGAGGCAGAGACACAGGCAGAGGGAGAAACAGGCTCCATGCAGGGAGCCCAACGCGGGACTTGATCCCGGGTCTCAAGGATCATGCCCTGGGCCAAAGGTGGTGCTGAACCACTGGGCCACCAGGGCTGCCCTCATCTTTACTTTAAAAGGAATATTCTATCACCATTGGTTTTGGTAGATACATCTTATCAGTTTAAGAAAGGCTACTTCTATTTCAGGATGAAAAGTTTGTTGCTTACTGATAAATCCTCATTAAAATTTTTTTTCTGTATCTAATTAGATAATTGCATGGGTTTTTTTCTTTTATCTGTTAATGAGATGGAAGTATATTATCAGATTTTTTTTTAAGAAAACACATTTACATTTCTGGAATTAAACCCAGCTAGATCATAATGTACAGTTTTTTTTGTTTCTTTCTTTTTTTTTTTTTTTTTTTTTTACATTCCTGGATTGGGTTTGCCATTGTTTTATTAAAGAATTTTACCTCTCAAGTTCACAGCTGAGATTGGCCTATAATTTTTCTTTACCATTCTGTGCCTACTGGTTTTGACTCAAAGGTTACATTAGCATCAAACTATGTTGAAAGGTAGTGAGACTTATTTTCTGGAAGATTTTTCTTTTTTTTTAATTTTTTTTATTTTTATAAATTTATTTTTTATTGGTGTTCAATTTGCCAACATATAGAATAACACCCAGTGCTCATCCTGTCAATGCCCACCTCAGTGCCCATCACCCAGTCACCCCCACCCCCCGCCCACCTCCCCTTCCACCACCCCTAGTTCGTTTCCCAGAATTAGGAGTCTTTCATGTTCTGTCTCCCTTTCTGAAATTTCCCACTCATTTTTTTCTCCTTTCCCCTTTATTCCCTTTCACTATTTTTTATATTCCCCAAATGAATGAGACCATATAATGTTTGTCCTTCTCCGATTGACTTATTTCACTCAGCATAATACCCTCCAGTTCCACCCACGTCGAAGCAAATGGTGGGTATTTGTCATTTCTAATGGCTGAGTAATATTCCATTGTATACATAAACCACATCTTCTTTATCTGGAGGATTTCTCTATAAAATTGCAACTGTTTCTTTTAATGCTTGATAAAACTAGACTATAAACATTGCAAGACTGTCTGGTGTTCTCTTCCTAGGGAAGATTCTAAGTAGTGATACCACATCTTTAATAGTTGTGGGGGTTTTCTATTTCCTTCAATCTGATGCTGACAGTTTTGTATTTTGCCTGCTGTCATTTATAACTATGTCTATAATAACAGCAATCTGGCCTATTAAAAGCACTCAAATATTTGTTGATATAAGTTTGGAAATTAAACATACATTTCTCTATTTTCTGAGCATTCTCTTTCATGTGGTTTTTATTTTTATATCAATGAAGAGGAAAACCCCCTATTTTTAAAAGCAGCATTTTTAAATCTGTGTTCCTGTCACAAGAGTTACTCAACAAAAAAGAAATTCAAATAAGTTTGGTTAACAAAATATTCTATATCTAATTCTTTAAGATTTACAGTACAATAAATTTATTAAAGATTGCATAAACTTATAGTAGAGAAATCTGTTATTTTAACTCTGTATCTCACCAAAATAGCCATAGATCCCATTTCTTCCATAATGCTTAACATTTCAAAACATGTTTTAGAAAATCAACAACAATCAGGAAACACGTATGTTGCATTGTGAATGAAGAGAACCAAAAATATAAATATCATAAATACATTAATATACAAATATGTGGATATAGTCTACCAATATATATAAACACACATATATAAGTATATATCTATACAGAGAAATAAATAAAAATTTATGTGGGTGTAAATATATGTGTATGCAGAAATAAAATAGATGTTCTACTTGCCTCAGAAAAGTTCTTAGACTCTTGACCAAATTTTTAATTGTAATTCTTTGGGTAGTGGGATTCCAAGCGATTTTTTTTGTTGTTGTTTATATTTATTTTTCTACATTTAATGGATTGATTCTAGAAAGGGAGTAAATGAGGTTTAAAACTATTAGATTACCATAAAATCTAAGTTAGCCTCAGAACAAAGGGTGATAAACACTCCCACTAATCAAGTGAACTTCATCAAAGGTTCTGTCTTAGATACACCTTGGAAGTCACTCCAAGCAAAACATGCTCAGGTCTATCTAAGTTACCTCATAATGGAACAACAATGCTTAGAAACCAGACACAGAATCAACTTCATTGATGGAGGAATTTGACAGACTTAAACCTCTGATGTAATTTTTCCTCCTATGATACTCTGGCTGCACTGTCACAGCAAAGAAAGTTGTTATCTCAGGCTAAGAATGCCATCATTAAGCAGTTGTCATGATATACCTTTATGATACACCATGCAATTACCGATTATCTCCACTTAGGCAGTCAGCAGTAGTTAAGAGTCATCAGGGACCTTGACAGGTTATGCCTTCCTGTTCTCTATGCTGTTGATGCTTTCAAGGATACCATTAGCAATAGAGGTGGACAAAGCCTTCTCATTCACTCCCATCAAGGCTGGATTGCATAGACATGGATCACCGTAAATAAACCCATTGGATGGGAATGATTTTTGACATAGCTACAGTAGAACAAAAGAGTACTACCAACTCTATTTTGTAAAAAAAAGTAGGTTTAAAGTTCTGATTGAATCAATTATTTCAAAACCATTTGTGACAAATACCCACCACTTTCACTTAAACAGAAAATGTTAAAAGAATATTCTTTTTGTTGATAATTTATTTTTTATATCACATTTTATGATAGATTAATAGAAGAATAAATTACCCATAAACTTGCTTATCAGAATAAGGAAAGAGGTCACCATACCAACCAGAGTTCTGTCAAAAGTTCCGTTAAAACTCACAGTAATCTCTATACATTCTTTCTCCCATTCTTCTCCACCCAACTCTTTGAACCCCCTCCAATCAGACATTTACCTCTATAACACCCCCCAAACAACTCTTTTTTTTTTTTTTCCCAAACAACTCTTAAAAGGTCACTGCTGACCTCCACTTGCTGAATCCAGTAACAAATTCTCAGACCTCATATCACTGGATCTGTAAAGTAGCAACTGATACAGTTGTTTGTCCTTCTTAAAGCCCTAATTCTTTTTTTTTCCAAGATTTTATTTATTTATGATAGACATAGAGAGAGAGAGAGGCAGAGACACAGGCAGAGGGAGAGGCAGGCTCCATGCCAGGAGCCCGACGTGGGACTCAATCCTGGGGCTCCAGGATCGCGCCCTAGGCCAAAGGTAGGCGCTAAACCACTGAGCCACCCAGGGATCCCTTTAAAGCCCTAATTCTATATTTGGTTTCCAAGATACCAACCTCTTATTTCTCTTCCTACTTCAATGGCCACATCCGTCTGGCCTCCTTTGCTGGCTCTCATCTCCTAATCTGTTACACAATAAACTTCCCCAGAGCTAAATCCTTTTTTTTTTTTTTTTTAAGAATGAATGAATGTGGGATGCCTGGGTGGCTCAGCCGTTGAGCGTCTGCCTTTCGCTCAGGTCCTGATCCCGGGATCCAGGATCGAGTCCCATATCGGGCTCCTTGCGGGGAGCCTGCTTCTCCCTCTGCCTATGTCTCTGCCTCTCTCTGTGTCTCTTATGAATAAATAAAATATTAAAAAAAGAATGAATGAATGTAAAAAAAAAGAATGAATGAATGTATTTATTTGTTTGCTTGTTTGAAAGAGACAGAGAAAGTGCATTAGATTGGTGAGGAGGAGCAGAAGGAGAAGGACAAGCAGACTCCCCGCTGAGTGTGGAGCCTCATGGGGGGCTTGATCCCACACTCTGAGATCATAACCTGAGCTGAAATAGAGTCAGATGCTTAACCAACTGAGCCACCCAGGCCTCCCTACAACCCCAGAGCTTAATTCTTAACCTCTCTGCCATCTCTAATCAATACTGAGGGTCCCATCAAGTCTTAGAGTTTAAAATGGTACATTGACTATTGACTACTCCCAAGAATCTCTTTCCATCCTGGACCTGTTCTCTGAATCCCAGACTTGTATGTTCAACTGCCTGGCAATATCTCATCACCATGCAATCCTAACATGCCCAGAAAAGACTTCTTTTTTTTTTTTTTTTTAAATTTTTATTTCTTTATGATAGTCACACACAGAGAGAGAGAGAGAGAGGCAGAGACACAGGCAGAGGGAGAAGCAGGCTCCATGCACCGGGAGCCCAATGTGGGATTCGATCCCGGGTCTCCAGGATCACGCCCTGGGCCAAAGGCAGGCGCCAAACCGCTGCGCCACCCAGGGATCCCCAGAAAAGACTTCTGATTCCCCCAACTACACTTGCTCCTCCTACAGTCTTCATCTCAGAAATGGCAACTCTATCTTTCTAGTTGCTCAGAGTTAAACCCTTAGAGTCCTATCTTCTTAAATCCCAACATCAATATATTAACAAATCCTGTCAGTTTTACTGTGAAAATACTTTATGCCCAGAACCTCACCACCTCCCATCACCAACACTGCCAATGTTCTGATCCAACTTTCCCCATCACCTCCTACCTGGCTTGGCACAACAGCCTGCTAACTGGGCACTCTGTTCCTGCTTCCACCTCCCTTTAGGTCTACACCCATCCTAGCAGCCAGATACTGTCAAAAAGTAAATCACATCCTATCACTCTGTTGCTCGGACTCCACCAATGACCACCCATTTCATTCAGAATAAAATCCAAGTCATAATAACAACCTACAAAACTACAAGGTGAAGCTCCTGCCATTTCTCTGACTCCCTCACACACTCCACAGCTGAACTTGCTGCTCAAGAGAGTAGGAAGGCACCAGCCTTGGAACTTGGGTGAACCACCTTCCTGGGACACTAGTCCCTAGATATAGAATGATGATGATATGCCAGGACAACAGGTATAAACTGAAACTATCCCAGGCAAAGGGAGATGTGCAGTCCCCTGTCCAGACAAGCACCCAGGCTCCCACCCTCCACCTCTGCTCAAATACCATCCTATCAGAGAGAATTACCAACCAACCTATGTAACAGAGTAATGTCTGCTCTTTCTGCTTTTCATGTTCCCTTCATCCTGATTTATATTCCTCAAAAACTTAACAGTCTCTCTGCCCTTTATTTTTTTTTAATTTTATTTATTTATTCATGAGAGACACAGAGAGAGACAGAGGGAGAAGCAGGCTCCATGCAGGGAGCCCGATGTGGGACTTGATCCGGGGACTCCGGGATCAGGTCCTGTGCTGAAGGCAGATGCTCAACCACTGAGCCACCCAGGCATCCCTCTCTCTGCCCTTTAAATGTTAAGTACCTTTGGAGGATTAAAATAATTATTAATTTAACATGACTAAATTAAATCAGATAAAAACTTGCTCATGCAACATTTCTAGTATACCACAAAAAAGATGTTGAAGAAAAAATATAGTTATAAATGATCTTACCAAGTACATAAGTATTATTGGGATGGCAGGGGGAAAAAAGGGAGAGGAATTTTTAAAAAAATATCTTACTACCAGCCTTAGAAAGAAGAAAGTTTCACTACTTTTTTTTTTTTTTTTTTTTTTTTTAGTTTCACTACTTTTAAGAATTGCTAGGAAGTTTGAGAGCGAGAACTCACACTGAGCATCTGGCACTCACAAAGAAGCATTCAACACACAGGAGCTTTAATTATTGGAGAAGCGGTTTTGTCCACAGCTTAAGATATACAACCCACATTTTCTGCAATGCAAGCATTTCTAAACATATCTTTCTCAAGTGTTTTCTTCCTACCAAAAAAAAAGCCATCATCATAGCGTGCATTAAAACATTACCTTCATCTTCTTTTTAATTATTGAAGTATAATTGACATATGATGTTGTGTTGGTTTCAAGTATGTAACACTGATTCAACAATACTATGCGTTACTCCAAGCTCACCATGATAAGTATAGTCAGCATCTGTCACTAAACAACATTATTACAATATTAACTGTATCCCCTATGCTATTTCTCAGACTTCTCATCTCTATGACTTATTTACAGATGGTCAACAGACATATGAAAAGGTGCTCAATATCACTAACCATCAGAGAAATGTACATCAAAATCACAAGGAGATATCACCGCACACCTGTCAGAATAGCTAGTATCAAAAAGACAGAGGTGTTTGTAAAGATATGGAGCAAAGCAAACCCCCGTGAACCATTGGTGGTGATGTAAATTGGTGCAATCACTGTACAAAACAGTATGGAGATTCCTCAAAAAAGTAAAAACTGAAATACCATATTATTCAATAAAACCACTACTAAGCATTTACCCAAAGAAAACAAAAACACTAACTCAAAGGATAAATGCATCCCTATGTTTATTGCAGCATTATTTATAATAGCCAAGACATGGAAACAACCCAGGTGTCCATCAACAGATAAATGGATAAAGAAGATGTGGTACATACACACACACACACACACACACACCAATATTTTGGCCATACTCGGCCAAAAAAAAAGAATGTAATTTCACCTTCATCTGGAAGCAGCAAATGACAGTATACCTGTGGGTATATACTGTGGGTACGAATGTGTGCTTACATATTGTAAACGTACTTTAGGTAACTTACGATGGAGCCACCTGTCACTAGAAAAGAGACCAAACTAGAAAAGTGGGTTTTTGTAAAAGAAAAATAGAAAATAAATAGTAACTATGACTTACTAGGAGAATTTGCTGTGAGTCAAAGACTTTTCTAAGCACAGACATCAATCAGGATTTGAACGAAGTCAGGCATTCCAGAACCTGCTTCCTTAACCACTATATGCTATTAAGTCTGACAACTGTTTTGTGCTTTGCCATGAGAACAACAGAAACAAACTTCTGAGTGGCACACAAAGTGTTCACGGTGACTCTACATGTCATTACAAAGTAAAGGATCTGTTGTATGTTAAAGACCTTTATAAAATCAACCACATCAGTGAGGTCCCATAGCATTCTGGGTACTCCTGACTCCCCCTTCTTGCCTACAAATTCGCCAGTACTAAATATTGTTTGCTGACGGATTTTCACGATCTATTTTTCCATCCTCTTCTATGTTTTTCTCTATATTGCAAGGACAGCAAAGCTAAAGACAGCATTTCCCAGACTCCCTTATTAACAGGATTCAGGGTGGATTCTATCAACAAGATACACTTGTGTAAGATTTGGAAGACAGAAAAAAGAGAGCTATTCCTTTTCACCAGGGGAAGTATACTACATTCTACCCCCGCAGTACCAGCTGCATGGGTGTGGTAAACTGGAATATCAGTAGTGATTTCCTCACCTGCTTGGGTCTCAAGGCAGTGAAGGATCCTCAAGGAAGAAGATGATCTTACCACCAGTGGGAAAAAAATGCCAGTTATCTATGACAAGCAGCATCAAAGCAGTTATTTAAATTATCATCTATGATATTTTTTTCTCTGCTTTTCCAGCCATCCTCTTGCTTCTTCCCTAGAACACCCTACTCTTCTTTTCTTTTCTGAGCCAGCTGTTACCCTAGAGTTCTCAAAATCAGAGACAACTGGCCAAGTTCCAGGAGCAGCAAAGAAAAAGTCAAGTGGTGCAGACCTTCAAACTTGAAATTAGTATTTATTAAAGATGACCTGACAGAGGAGGAAGTGGGTTTATCAAATTCTGCTTCTAGACATCAAAAAGTAACTGCGACACCAGACTTGTAAACAGCTAGAAAGTTGGAAACAATAAATATGAAACACTGGATAGGAAACTCAGGACTAGGATCCTTTTAAGAAGTGAAGTAAATGAGATGAGCTTGCACTTATATGTGAGATGAAGTGAGAGAAGCTAGATCCAATGTTTCTAATTCTTGGGTCATTTCCTTTGTTTCTCTCTCATCTGCTTCAACCTCAGAGCTCTACAACCTAAAAAGCTCAACTTGGGAGCTTCACAAGGATCTACTATATACCTAATTTATTTCCCTAGTATTCTGCTTTTATTCCATTCCTACCAAATGAAATATTTTGAGAACAGGAATGCCTTCACCCTGACTAAAGAATGAGGTGCAGGGAACAAAATGAAAGGGGAGGAGGGGAAGGGGAAAGAAGCAAAGGACTCTAGTTAGAAATATGTAAAATGTAAGTATGGAACAGAAAAGAGTACATAGAAATTGTGCCTCTGTTCAACATATACTGAGTACATGAAAGTCATTATACAAAAAGATGATGTTTAACACTGGTTAGGAAGAAGAATTCTTAACAGGTTGTCAAGAGAAACCAGGCACATCCCAAGAAACTTATTTGGTTTCACAAATTACTCCTTGATCTAGGTCAACCAAAAGTCCAAATTTGAACCTATGGCCTTAGAGTGCTATGTAACATCAAAGTCCATCTCTTGGATTCCATAGAACCCCTGGCATGAAAGGAAACTATAGCCTCACTTCTGAGTTATGACCATATGAGACTTAATTTAAGATTGTGGATGCCTTGGAACTAGAGGATCATCAGCAAACAAGGGAGCTCCTGGCACAGATATTCTGGGTGTGCTCATAGGCTATGTAGATTCATTCAAGGGTGAAGCTCCCAAGCCATGGAGCAGTATCTTGCCAATGGTGCTTTGGAAAGTACACAGACTCACCCCCTGACTCCTGCCTTTGGAGTCCTGAAGAGGTAGAGCATGTGTTGGCCTTCACAGTTGGATTCGGGGCCTCCCAGATCTGCAAGTATAAATGTCCTGCACCATATCTCTTTCCTTTCACTAACCCTGTCATCTGCGCTTAGAAGAGGCTTTAAATATACTGCCTGAAGGGTGGTCCTGGGTTCCAAGAAGTAAAGCCCTTGTGACAAGTCCTGACAAATGGAATCTCATTGCTCAGATGGTTTCTCCATATCAAACTACTTCCCAGGTCACTGGTTAAACTCAAATCAGTTCCCACCCCTGGTCTCATCAGAGGCTTTAGGTCATGACTGGGCCTGTACAGGTCTATAAAATGCTCAGAGAACCATGCTGTTCAATCCTCCATGTGGCATTGGAATGTCAGGGGAATTAAGTGTATATGTAGCCTACTCCTATATAAATTCAAACAACCTGACACATGAGTATTACCTTTGTTAAAATGTGTGCTAGAAAGAAAATCCCACAAGTCTCCTTAGTAACCTATTCTGGAGTGAACCATCACCGTTTAGCCAATCAAAATAGGTCCCATTCACATTTTAAATGCACAATTCTAGATAAACAAAGGAAAGCATCATGAAGCAGTGTTCCAAATTTACTATTTTTGGTATTTAAAGATAGGAATTTATGACAACTATTCATAAATAACAAAAGAGAGTAAGTTTTATAATTGTTTTTTAGTTAAAAAAGAAAAACTCTCATTATCAGTTACAATAGAAATAAATAAACGAAGAGTTTAATACAGTAAAAACAAACACTACTTTTGAAAAACCACTTACATCCAAAGAATCTTCCTTCAACAGGATAAGGGCCATATTCTGTGATACCAACCGGCAGGAATATCCTAGAGTTGAATAAAGAGCAACACAAGTGAGTTAGTTTATCATTCCTTCCATGAATTCATCACTTTTCAATAGCTTTTTTTTTTTTTAAGATTGTATTTATTTATTCATGAGAGACCAAGAGAGAGAGGCAGAGACACACAGAGAGAAGCAGGCTCCATGCAGGGCGCCCAATGTGGGACTTCATCCAGGAACTCCAGGATCACTCCCTGGGCCAAAGGCAGGTGCTCAACTGCTGAGCCACCCAAGCGTCCCTCAATAGCTATTTAAATTCAGCCTCCCTTCTTACAGCTTTCTTATTACCTTTTTAAGCCTGTTGGGGAAGACAAAGGAATTGGACAAGCGGCAGGGTAGGAAATATAAGTTCTTTAAGTAGATTTTGATTCTTGCAGACAGCTTGAATAGAGCTAGCTGGGGAAGTCTTCATAACTATTGGCTAAAACAAGTATTTGTCAATTTTCTGTGGATTTTTATTTATGCTTGTATAACATCAGTGTAAGTTTTGAATTATCTTTTAAAAACAGCTAACACTTTAGGAAGATACATGGAATCTAATGGTGCTTCCAAATCAGCATAAACAAGTCTACCCTACTATCAAGATTCATTTGTTTGTTTAAAAAGTAGGTAACTCTCACAACAGATTTCAAAGGAATACTACGTACATCAAGGGAATCACTTTTCCTACCCAAGTTCAAAGCAGTCCCTACTTCAAGAATTAAACCTTAGTTAAAAAAAAAAAAGCTTTAGAACAAAAGTACATATTCCAAAACTGATTCTTATCAATAATTTCCATCACATTTAAAAATAATTATCATTATAGGCTAAAGAAGATACTCTTCTACTTTTCCTCTCAGAAGGTGAACATATTTCCTCTGAACCACTTCCCTACTCAGGCTTTGCAATCCACTCCAAAATACCTAGAGACACTGTGTGATACCACAGACCAGGATGAGAGATCCCCCCCTCAAAGTAGCATACTAGAAAAGAGCAGGTCCAGCAAATCCTAAGACCTGGGATGTCTGTCAGGACTGGACTCTTTCTTTCCAGCTACCCTCGGTGTCCCTTGAGAGAGCTGGCACTTCTCACCAACCTCCAATCTCAATTTATATCGTTGAGAAAAAGCAAGAAAAGAATCCCTCCACCTAGAAAACTGGCACTCACAGGTTTTTTTTTTCCCCCTCAGCACCTGAAGATAAAAGATTAATGATTCTCAGAAACATGAAATGAATCATCAGCACAGAGAATTACAACCTCTGAGCAAGTATCTATCTGGGTGACAATCTCAAGGAAGGGGCTCAACTAGTGCTGTCCCAAGGCAAGTAGGACCCTGGATCCTCCTCCACATAACAGCTAAAATATCCATTCCCACAGATGGCATATTTAAGTGGAAAAGGAATCAGGCATTTAACTAATGGCAAGTCCCAGAGCTGCTGCATTTAAGTGACAATTCCACTCAATAGGGCTTTTCCTATGCTGAGGAAACCCTATTAAAAGGCACCAAATAGATTCAAGACACACAAAAATTAAGACCAAGAAAAAACTTGTTTTGCTGTTGTTGTTTAGGAAGGAGAGAGACAATAAATATTTGTTTATTTTGGAATGTACAAAGTATATTCTTCACTAACAACTGCCATTTCAGAAGAATACTTTGTAGATCACCTCAGAACACAAGTCTTTAAGCACAAACTTACGGTTTTTCATTCAAATATTTTTTAAAGCAATATAAAGATATAGTCCAGACCGTTAACAGTAGTTACCTCAAGGAAATGAGATTATTTTGCTTGTTAAAACCACTATACATTATCTTAAAAACTAAAACAAACTGAATGATTTAAAATCATAATGCCACATGGGCAAATGCCTGTTTAACCTCTAAGACAAAATAAAGGGAAGAAAGACAAAACAATTTTCTATACATCTTCAAACTTGTTCAAGTCCATATTTTAATAAAAATGATGAGTAAAAATGAGACTTTCCCACAATGCCATTCAAAGTTCTGCCTGATAGGACTGACATAATTGAAGTCTTTGTCTACCATTAAAATTTTACAAATGTATTCTTTTTTCCTATCAATTCTTAGATCAGGTCCAGAAGGGAGGTCTACACTTTATTTTCATTTACAATAGGGGATGTTGCACCTTTACTTATATCCCACTATGGGAGGACTACTCCTTCTTTATATTCCCAGAGACCTCAAGCAACTTCATGCAACATAGACTGTTACGAATTTAGTATAACTAATGCAAAAGGATTTGCCAGTAGTTTTAGATTTGAACAACAGCTGCAGAAGTGAGCTATAATTTTTAAACCCTAGCTTGTTGCTTTATTTTCTATTTTTCAGTTTCAGCAAAATGCTGCTTGACAACTGAAGCTGCACAAAGATATTATGGAAAAACTCTAAGTATTTTTCTAGTCATTGCAGGAGAGGCAAGAAATAAAACCACTGACACATCCATGAATTTAAAAACACAAAACTAAAGGTTTCTGGAAATAGGTTTTGTGTTTTTTTTTTTTTTAATTTGGAAAATGAAGTGAGATTCTGCTTAGAGAATTATCACACAGAACACCTGCAGTGACAGAACATGGAAGTTAAACACAGTTAATTGTGACTTAGCTAATGTGGCAAATTAAATTATGTCAACCCCAGTTTGGTGTGCTTGATTTCTAATGTTTGTGGATAAAATGAGATCAACTCTTGGAGAAGAGCCAGGTATGAAATGTCAATCCACACTTGTAAATTGAGGTCTAGTTCTTTAATCTTGCAATCTAAAAAAACGACCATAAAAATCAATGAGAGAAGAACCTCTGGGATTTCACTTTTTACTGTAGCTGAAATTAACAGCATACTACAAAAGTGTTTAGTCTTTCTACTACCTGAGTATAACCAATATTCAAAGCAATCAAAACATTACAGACTTAATGGTACTTAGAACAGGACTTCGTTTTAAGAAAATAATCATCCATGCTAGAAAGTATCACCAAACCAAATCTCTCAGATCTTGCAGTCATTCTCTCTCTCTTTTGAGATAAATTCACATTGTCAAAGATACTCAAATCCAGACTTCTTTGGAGACATTTCTGGAAGGGTTAGGAACAGTTTGTCCTTACTAACCATGTATCTTAGGGTCAGTTTAAAAAAGCTACCAATTGCTAGGCTTCAGCATGGTTCTAAACCTTCAGTAAGTGTGTTGGTCCTAAATATTTTCAGAGACAGTCTGATCAATATTTGAGGATAAAGGTATGAAACACATTGCCAGACATCAGGAATGGGTAATAAAAGGTGGTATTCTTAATCTATTCCAGATGGGGTCAAAGAGGCTCAGTACAGAGTTCTCCATAATCCAGAGAGCCAGGAAGCTAAGGACTCATCCACAGAACCACATATCTAGGCAGCTTTCCCTCCAGATCCTTCTCAGTACAGCTGCATCACAGGTAAGAGCACATGTCCTCAGCCTTGCCTCACGAACCCTCTCCCCCCACCAAACTAGACTGTCCTGACCCATTCTATGCTCAGACTTTTTACTTCATTTTTTTTTCAATTTAAATTAAATTAGCCACCACATAGTACATCACTAGTTTCAGATGTAGAGTTCAATAATTTACCAGTTGCCTATAACACCCAGTGCTCATCACATCACATTTCCTCCTTAATGCCTTTTATTTTAAATAAATTCTTAAAGGCTCAAGTTTTAAACCTATGTTATCTATGAAGCTTCCCTGGTCTTTTTTGACTCATATATTTATCCTTCTGGGAAGTCGATATCAACTGTCACAGGTACATGCTCAGATGTTCAGCACTTTCATAGTCTTTGTGATCTAGGCTAAGTTGCTTGGTATTTCTGTGCCTCAGTTCTATCTTTAAAAAAGGGTTGATGGCTATCTCCAAGGAATCAAATATAAAACTGACAGAGAGAACTGAGCACAGTATTTGGCACATTATAGCCAACATTCACTATTATTAACACTAGTCATACTTAATATCTATCCTGCACAATTAGTACTGTCTCATCTACTTGACTCTCTGCTTTGTCTCAGAATTAATTCCTGCCCCAATTAGGGAATGTGAGTTCCCTGAGCCTAGAGTACAGCATCTGGCAACAATGCCCCAGCTGCAGGTAATCAAGAAATAATGGGGCTGACTTTTTTGTGAAAAGCAACACTCAGATTGAGACCACCACCAATGTCCCAGCTTCACTGAAAACAGAAATTTGTCTTCCTTTCAGTGGGCAAGGCAAGCTACAGGCAATAATAGGAGGAGCAGGCACCATATTTATTCACTTTTTAAAAAATTAAACTTCTAAGACTGTAAGATGTGGTTTAAAAGTATTAAATGAGTAACAACAATTTAGAAATGGTTTATAATAAAAGCTCTTTCCTACTTAATGACTTCAAAATGAAATACACACTAGGATTTTGTTCTCATTCATCCTACATCCATTAGAAAAAAATTAGAGATTCCATAGACTTCACATCTATTGTATACCTATTTAATAGATGTTTTATTCAGTGGTAATAAGGAAATGACACGATTCACAAAGGCTACATCTGAAATTTCACTTTAGACTAACGGATGCCAAATTTTTAAGCTAAAAAAGAAAATTGCCAACTCCTTGAAACACAGCTAGTTAGCATACATTCAAGCCCAGCACAGCAGGATTCTGGCATCATGCCAGTTCCAAACTACCTAAAACCCACAGGCAAGAGGACTGTCTACATAGTATTCATTGGCTCCTAAGAGACACACAAATACCCTGGAACTTAATTTGACTAAATATTTCCAAGCTACAACTAAAAGTTACATTTTATAAATGTCTCTTAAACTGTGATAGATAAATGCAATGCTGAAGACAGTCAACAACCCCAAACAACAAACATACTGTCACCTCTAAAGGTGAACTCTTACTATACATACACTAAGAAAATGTGATTAAGTTGTAAGAGTCAACAGTCATAAGACATTTCTATCTCAGGGACGTTGACATATGATAACAATGTGCATCCTGGAAGGGCTGAAACACAAGACCATTGTCTCCCAGTCTTCAAATTTCAGAGAACAGTTATATGAAAGCCATGTGATTCTGTTTAAAATGAGCCCTGCAGCAGAAGTGAAGAGTCCTGAGACCTCATACCAACTTGGTCATTAAATAGAATATAACCTTCATAAACACTGAATTTCCCCCCTTGAGCTGTAAGACCATTCGTATGTAGACTGAAGATGGAATTCAGAAGGCACTCCTAGCAGAGTGCTGGCACTCAGCAGACATCCCATGAATTTGCTCTCTTGTCCTCCTTTCATGGAGAAGTAGAACTGCCAGACACTTGATCTTTCTCCCAAGTATCTTCTGAGTGCTCAAAACTGCAGATAGAATGCACTACAATGTACAGAATATCCAGTATTATGGAAGACAGATCAATAATGGCTCATATTACCCAGGATATGGGAACATGATTAGTAAACAGGCATACAATCCATACTGTATCTGGAGCATGACCTCATGCTGCTTATAGCTGTCACCTGTGGTCTGGCATGGACAAGTCTAACACAACGTCTGGATGTCTACACTTTGCTGAGCCTTCGGCATCATTTGCAGGCTCAACAGATATCCTAAATCAGAAAATGACATTTAATTCCTCGACACTGCCCAGGATTACCAATGAATTCTGAATACAAAGGGAAAAAGTAATTCAGGCAAAGCTCTTTCAAAGAATATCAGTTCCCTGGCTGTTGGCTGCATACTTAGTAACACCAAAGATATGTCTGAATCCTGATACACTAGAAAAAAAATGGGAGTAGAAAAAAGCCTTCAGAATACAAGACTTCAGCAAAGTCATCAGCTTTATTATATTTATATAATATAAAGCTTTATATTATTATATATAAGCAGGAAGCATCAACTTCTTGTGGTCTTGCACAGAGTATTTGCTAAGAAAGCTCAATTTTAAAATATCCAATGGCCATGAATGCTTCCAGTACTCAAACTACAAATGTTGCTATACTCTCTTTGAAAAAAAAGTACAGAATAATATAACCATTATTTTTACAAAGTCTTTGGTTGGGTATCAATTATCTTGTAAGGCTCAGAGAAGCCTTATGGCATTCGAGTCAAGCTTTCCTTTATGAATTATAAACCCATGAATTCATTTGCTTTCATTTGTGTCCATTCCAAACTCCTCCAGACTCTGATACACTCAGGTATGACAAAAAGAACAAACAAGAAAAGGGATGTGTGTGCTGCCCCAGGGCAGAGAGGTCATGAGACAGACAGTGGCCTTTTTCCAGCTAGTACAATGCCAGTGCACTCACATTCGCCTTTTTTTTAAAAAGATTTTTAAACAATTTATTTGGTAGAGGGGCAAGAACAGGGTGAGAGGCAGAGGGAGAAATAGCTCTCTGCTGCACAGGCTGCTTAATGCAGGGCTCGATCCAAGGACTTTGAGATCATGACCTGAGCCGAAGGCAGCCGCTTAACCAACTGAGCCACCCAGGCGCCCCTCACATTTGCTTCTTACAACAAACACAAGAAAGCACTTAAGGAAGGCATCTGGGGCTAGATGCATAAAAAGGTTAGTCCAGCAGGAACACTCAAGCTCTGTTTTCCAGATCTTATCATTACAGTGCAATTTTAACTCAAGGCATTACTCACTTCTTTGATATTGTTCTCAGAAAGCAGAAAGCACTCCCCTAAATTTCCAGCATTTCAGGGCAGCGGCCAACTTTATGTACCCTATATGAACAACAGGAGCCACATATCAGTAGCAGGTGTTTTAGCCCAAATTTATATGGGAAATCATACCTGAAGAGACAACATATATACATAGAGAGGGGGCCATTATACAAAAAGCAGGTGTTCACCTTCATTTTACAAAACATCACTGACATCACCAAAGGGCTACACACTCTGGGTTTTTATTTTCTAGTAGTAGTGAGGGATCTGCACAGAAACATGGACTTTTGTCCAGAAACATGCATTTGAAAGACAATACAAATCAATAGACAAAGTCTGTACCTGAAGCTTCAGAGACTGTTTATGAATCACATAACACTTGCCTATGACTTTAATTTTGGTTGTATGGGAGCCCAACTGCATGAGCCCAACCTTGCGAAGAAATGACTAAATGACTCTTGTCTACTAAACAAACAACAAAAAAATTCACTTCAGAGGGTAGGGTCCTTACATACTCATTTTATCACATATGCACCAGGGCTTGTCATGCCATGATGGTGCTAGAAGTACCAGATAACTTTTGAGTAACTTAAATAACAAAAATGAGATCTTTTCAAATTAGTCATTTCAACTCCTTTCACGCTGAAAATGTGCCTCTTTAACATCAATGAAGTTATCTGGTCTTAAAATTCCCTTTCTTCAATTCTCATTTCTGTGATGTTTAGCAAGCAAAGAGGTTACCAATCCAGACAGGGAAGGGAAGGAAAGATACAACATTCTTGGAAGACCCATTAGCTGGTAAAATAATTCAAGTGCTTATAATTATTTAAAATTATAATGCATATTACACTTAGCAAAAACATGATCTCAGTCTCAGACTAGAATTTTGTGAAGAAAGCGGTAAGAAAAACTCATCAAATCTTGAATTCTGTATCCTATATAAATAAATTTGTTTAATACATTTCAGGGAGATACAATAGTTTTAATGTTACAGGCAGATAATGCTCACTAAAACATCTTCATTTGATTTAGGTAAACTTTTCTTGGCCTTAAAACATCATCTGTCAATGCATTTGAGGAAACCTTAGGCACTTTTAAAGATGTTTTCAAAACAATATGAAACCAGCATCAGGAAATTTTAAAATTAATTACCTATATTAATTGCAGTTTCTTGTTTATCTCCTGTCAACACCCAGATTTTAATTTCTGCCTTCAACAGCGTTGCTATGGTTTCTGGAACACCTGCCTGAAGGCGATCTTCTATGGCTGTGGCTCCAAGTAACAGTAAATTCTAGATAGAAAAAGAACTTCAATTAATGACTGGTCCATACTTAAGAGCAACATGAATGACAAAACTGATGCCAAAAGGCAGTCAAAATATTCTAACAGTTCTCTTATTTCTTCTATATTAATACTTTGTTTGCAGATAATTAATTTGCTGATTAATTGCTGATAACTTCATGTGTGGCATTTCAAAACTATTTGCAATGTTAGAACCACTCGAGACACATAGGCAACCCAGCATTCATCATGTATTTCTTGGTCCCTGGGCATGTTAGAAGAGAAATCACCTAGCAGTAAAGACTATGGGCCAGTCATCCCAAGGACATTCATAGTAGGTAAGCCCTTCCCTCTCACTCCACTAATGAGTAACATACATATTATATTCTGGTTGACACAGGAGAAAAACTGATTCTAGATGATAATACTTATCTGACAATACAAGCCTAAGAGACAGGTGATGCTAACAATTTAACAGCAGAGAAGAAAATATCAAATTATCTTAAGATTGAAGAGCCATCAAATGTGGCCCCTGTTACACTTCTTCCAGGCCCATGGAGGGCCAGTTCACAGCGAGGATGGGTGTGGATTCACAAGGATATGGAGATGCATCAGCAGCCCTGACCTTGCCTGCTGCTCTGACAGGTTGCAGAGCCCCTGCACAGAGGGCTGTTAAGCACTCACCTACCTCCCGAGTCCTCCTCTGATAGGGCACCATCGCTTGATTTCCCAACTGTGGGTAAAGAGTACCTCCCGAGCAGCCACCACAGGCTTGGTGCCGCACGGGACCATCACCTAAGCAATCGTTTTCTGATTCTAAAAGTAATTTTGGTTATTTCCAGTGAAGTGGAGCAAACGAACACTTGAATCCAGCTCTACTCCTACCAAATTCCATTAAAGTGACAAACAAGTAAATATAAAACTTAAAAATGTAGTATAAAAAAGGTCAAGAGTAATTTTAAAAAACACAAGGAATAAGAAAAGCTAATGACTTCAGAGTTCTAGAAACTGGAAGGAAGATGAATGGGCCAGTGGTTGCTGATATGAAACAGGAAAAGGTAAAATCCAGCTGCCAGATTTGAGGGAATCTGATACCTAGAAAGCTACCTAATGCCTTGGGATAAACTGCAAAGAGCAGCAACAACAAGGAAATTCAAAGTAAGCAATGTGGAGTAGCTATGGCAAAGGTGGCTATTATTAGAGTAAGTGTGAAAATGCTTAGAACGAACAATGTCCAACCAGCCTACACATTCTGAAGGCTCCTGTAACTCAATAGGGTGAGCAATCTCATTAAGCCTAACCTGAGGTAAGCCCTGAAAGTCACTGACACTGTTTTTGACCTGATACTTCTTAAGACACCATTAACGCTTAGCTAAAGGTGCTTCGACCTCTCAGGTAGCCCATAAAAACTAAGTGTTTCTTAAAGCAAGAAAGACATCATTAAAAGCCAATGGTTAAGATCTGCACAGGAAAAGGGAGTGTGGCCATATGGCAAAATGATTCCTGTCCAAAGACTTTGTTCAGTCCTTGACGGAGCCCCTCACTGGGCATGCAATGACTGTATCGCATGTAATTACCTTCTCTATGATCTCATAGCACTCCTCCAACCGTTGAGCTCTGTCTTTCAATATGGTGCTGGCTTCTTGATAGACTTTCAGCCACTCTTCATACTCATGCTCAGAGAGGTCGGCATAAGCTACACAGAGGGTCCTCAAGCCTGCAAAACAGCCACAGTGTATCCAGCAATGGAAGCAAGCAGTATACTTTCCCTCCTAGGTGACATCATGAGGCTCCATTTTATACCAGCATGCTCAAAAAAATTGAAGAAACTATCTGCTTTTTTAGGTCACTCTAATTCAACTTTCACACATCTAAAAAGGGAGTTGAAAAGAGCTCTACTTCATTTTGTTATAAAGCCCCTCGTGCATAAATTTGAGAGTATGTGAGAAGCCACAGAGTGAATTCCCCACAGCAGAGAAGTACAGGAGCTGGGCATAAGCCTTATTCACATGCACCCTTACATGCAGTGGGCAGGTAGCAGCAAGTAGAGGAGGCAGGAGGTACATTTCAAGACAGTAATAAAAGCTCAGTGTGCCATTATGTGAAAGATCCAGGCTTTCAAGCATATATACATGTGCACGCACACACACATGCACACACACACGCACATAGCCGCAGGACCGCACGAAGTTGAGAAAGCGGCCGTCAGCACTTAGGCAAGGCTCCAGCTTTCATCATATTCACTTGCTGGAAACCCTGACATCAGTGTTATTTGAGGCCTTTCACAGAACTCCCTTCCTGTTCTCTATGGGCTCAATGAATTATTGTTTCCTCAAGTCATGGATAAGCCAGTGTCATAAGGATAACATGAGGAGGACAGGGAAATAAGCACATGAGTTTTCTGAGAACAGGAATAACTACAAAGTGATTCTACCCATCGTGAGCTGGGCTGCCCGTTCCTTTCATACTTCTGATGAAGAGTTAGCAGAGTCACATATAGGTAGCTGAGTGTAGACTCTGGTGCACATCTTGTCACTGTCATAGGCACAGAGCATGGGGGGGGCACTAGAAAAGTATACTCCTACGAAGCAAACCAAGTACTGCAAAAAAGGGACATATCCATTCAGAACATGACTGCTCACCCCAAGCATCAGCTACAAACACGTGAAAGTACAATTTCAATGGAAAAACATTTCCAAATTTCACTTACCTTCTGTGGCAAAATATTCCAGGTGGCACAGTGTTTCCTCCATGTATTTTGAGTCTTTTGAAAGTCTGTCAAAAATGACATTATCCTATAAAATAGAGAAACATTGTGACTGGCAATCCCGTAAGTAAGCCTTCCAGTCAGTATTCTAAACCTAGCTTTGTTTTAATGGAGCTTATACAGTGTGCATGAGAATACTTGAGTGGGCAAGTAGAAATATAGCCTTGACCAGACTCAGTCGAGTTTTGGAAAACAAACTGGATAGGGATGTATCCAAACAAAAACTTTTTGGGGAGAACCTTAAGTGTCAAGAGAATTATCGGGGACATAATGGTGCCTACATTTACCTAAATTTGCATAATACATGCCTATGTTTATAACATCTTTATGCAGAAATGGGAAGAGTAACATGCACATCCTAAATTGCTCAAATATACTCTTGCTTCCTGACACTGCAGGAGCTCATAACCAGGGAGTACACAACCCACTAGCCACTGAACACAATTCAGCTAAGGAACACAGCTCAGGATGAAAAACCAAACCACAACTAAGAAGAGCTGCTAGAGAACACACACACACACACACACACACGCATGTACACACACATATACGTAAAATCTCAAAGTACTTGAAGATTATCACAGGTCAATATGAATTATTCTATCTTTCCAAAGTCATAACACACTGGTGATGAAACTAGAATCAGAAGTCATGATCCAAGGATTTCTCACAACACAGAAAACTGCTATTTCTGAAACCAACTATTGGCTAAAAGCAAGCTTTTCATGGGCCATCATCGCTACACTGGCCTGAACACCACTACTACTACCCTTCAATGGGCTTTTACTTCAGGTCAATTTTATGGCCAATCTGAAAGAGTCTTTCAACTTTGGGCAAAGTCTCAGGGCGTAATGAGGACAGCGGTCAGGAGAAGTAGCAGATAAACAAAGTAGCCAACAGGGGTGTCCTGCTATGTGAGCTGGTACTTACAGCCCCCTTACAATAAACACTGAGCTGGTACTTACAGCTCCCTTACAATAGAGTCGAAGTTGGCCTGAAGGAGTTCGAACAATTACAGACATTCTTTTTCTGTCACTGTAAGGGTTAAAAAGAAAAGAGAGAGAGAGAGAGACAGAGAGAGAGAGAATAGTTGTCATTGGTCTGTATTATAGGACCCATGCCCTATGATTAAGCACCAGACAAATCTAAAGATGATCTGGCCATCCTAAAAATGGCAAAACTCCATTTTCCTTACCTTTTCCTTCAAAGTTGAACTTTAAGTGTATATCTACTACTCTTTTTATTTCTATATAATGGACATAAACCTATTTTTTTCCCTGCCATGAAAACTTGCTAGTATGGTTATTTATAGCAGAAGAGCAGAAACGGAAAATGTGACCATTTACTATGCACATCTAATTTACTTCTGATAATACTCTATACAGGTATTATTTTACAGCTCAAAATGTTAGTAATCTGCCCAGTAAGTAGTGGAGTGGAAGCTTCAATATAAATCCACTTAGTTCAAAAGTCCCTTGTGTCTTCTTTTAACTGGAGTAGAAAAAAAATTAGAAATGCATAGAACACTCCTGATTCAGCGCCGAGGTGTGCCTTATTACTGCCCTCCCTACTCCAACACGGACACTCCTGCACTCTTCTTTCATTGTGACCCATGCTCACTCATGGAGCCTTCGATGGCTCCCCACTGCCTACAGATTCCAACTCTTGCTGGCCTCCACTCACCTCTGCAGCCTGGCCTCAACCCCCACCCACTTACCCTCCCATTCATCTGCAGGCTTCCAGCACACCAGGACACACACCACACTCCTCCTCTACATCCTGTCCCTGCCTTTTGCAGACGTTTCATCCCCCTGAGACACATCCCAACCACAGTGGGACCCAGACCAACCACCCCAGTCACAGGATTTCCAATGGACTCTTCGCTCCCAAGACTGAACGATTCTCTCTCCAGCTTTGTATAAATTCCCACATCCTAACCCATAGCACTCTGTCTGGCCTGGCTTTGAATTCCTCCCTCAGCTAGCTAGTAGCCAGGTACTCTCAAACACAGTTGTTCACCTGGCATCTCAGTTCCTGAATCTATAAAGCAAGGCTGCCACTAAGTACTGTGAAGGAGTGCTGTCAGCATGAGGTTGCATCTGGAAAAAGTGGAGTTAACTAAAAAGAACCACAGCTATAACTACCAATGACCTTTCTACTTCCTCATATTCTCCCAGAAGTTTTTAATACATCCTCATGTTTTTACCTGGATTCACCTGTTTTCATCTACCTCCTTCTCCCTGTAATAACTGCTGGTCCCAGCTGCCACAGCCACATAACAGCACAGTCATCAGGACATCAACAAGAGATGGAGCACAAGTCTGGAAAAATGTCTAGAATGTCCCTTACCTATACACACAGGGACAGTGGCCCTACTCCCCTACAGGAACCACTACTGTTATCAACCATCATGTTTTCCGTCTCAACACCCATCCTCAAGGGCTCTTGACCCACCAAAGCTTCAAGTTTTCAGTCCTACAACCAATGACTAGGGCTGGAAAGCATTTCCCACAAGAGGGTTAAAAGTTGATCTTTTTCAGATAGTTTATAAAGCAGATGGCAAAAATAATGTGTGAATTGTTTAACAATGGTTATTGGAAAAACTGATTTTAATCAAGGGGAAACATGCCTTTGAGGTAGCAACAGAACCTTGCTCTAGTATTGACAGTTCAATGATAAGAAGGAAAGAAACAAAACATTAAGATTTTTTTGATGACAAGGGAAACAAATAATCCAACAAATATTCCTGGGCCTTAAATAAACCACATTGGGGGAGAACAAGCTTGAATATATACAGGAGAACTGCCCAACTTGGACAAAGCCTCTGATGGGATGGACTGATCTTATCGGCCTCTGCTGGTCAGTTTCCCAGGCCTGGCATAAGAGCGCTCAAATGGAGCACGAGCACAACCTCATGGGACATGGGAAAAAACAACAGAAATAAGGCCCTCATCATATACTCCAAACTATGCAGACGTGTCTGTAGCTGCTGATGTCAGAGGGTCTGGAAACCTAAGGAAAGGGAGGATATGGATGCGGAACGTTTCGAAAGAAAGAAAGAAAGAAAGAAGAAAGAAAAAGAAAGAAAGAAAGAAAGAAAGAAAGAAAGAAAGAAAGAAAGAAAGAAAGAAAGAAAGAAAGAAAGAAGAGAGGGAGGGAGGGAGGGAGGGAGGAAGGAAGGAAGAAGAAAGAAAGAAAGAAAGAAAGAAAGAAAGAAAGAAAGAAAGAAAGAAAAAAGAAAGATGACCTACTTTACTTTCTTTAATGAAAGTCACAAATTCCAGAGAGGAAATGGCTTGTGGAGATATATTTACTAAATTGAATACTTAGGTACTATATTTAACCATATTATACAATCTTGCAAACATGGTGATGACATTGTTAAATATATATGGAAGTATTTTATTTCAAGTGCACAAAAGAGAAACATACCTAGAAAATTCCAGGACGTTAAGGATTCCAAATGTCTGTTCCTGTCCCATCTAAAGGAAGAAAAGCAGGCTCTTACCTGAGGTGCAAAGGATTAAAATCTCAAAACAACAGTTTCCCCAGTCATAAACCTCTCTATACATACATCTCCCTGCCCCCCTCTCCTTCCAGCACTTTCTTTCTCTGTATATGATACATGTATATAACTCTCTCCCTATCCAATATATACACATATATTCTCTCTCCTGCTCTCCCTCTCCACCTCATTCTCTCTGCATCTTCTTTCCCTCTGCAAAGGCCTTTGTAACAGGTATGGTTTTCTCACAAGCCAGTCTGTGGGGTCATAGCTCCCCCTTCTGGTAGAAGCTTCTCATTTTTCTCCTGACCGTCACAACAGCTGGCTGACACAGTCCCTTCCAGGACAGGAAAACTCAGGACACAAGCTACACAGGTCCACCTGAAACCTTGGGACAGGTCATGCTTCTAAATTCCAAATTTTACACATTTTATAAAAATATATGCATACATCATGTGCCATAATTATCCAGAGGGGTCTGGGGCAACACTGAGATTCCTAAGACCACAAACGGCCTCATGTCATTTACATTTTGCTGCAAAAAGCCTAATTCCCCAAATATGGGGGGGAAATTTTTAGAATTCAAAGCTTCTTGGATTTTGGATTTAGAAATAAAGATGATGGATCTGCATAAGATTCTAGGGCAATTAATCTAATGTTACATCAGGTTCTTCAAAGTTGGAACCTCATCATCCTCAATTTTTCCATTAGGTTCCAGACTATGTGTGTATCATTTTCAAACTCCTTGATCAAATCTGCTCTCTATTTCCCCAGTACATCACCGTGGAAAGAATATGGGCTTTGGAGTTCCATATGAGTTCGAATTCTGTATCTGCCACTAAGCATGTGCCTTCCTTATGAATGGTGGTAGCCCTGTCCCGTGGGTTTGAGAGAAGTAATGAATGAAGCAACACGCAAATTACCAAGTGCACTACTGACACCCAGCGGCACCAGGTCACCATTACTGCTCTGTCAACAACTCCCCACCCCTTCTCCTCACATCCTGAAATACACTCAGGGAACCACCTCATCCAACTTTCATAGGCTTCTGTTCCTCTCTTTCTGCAATCATCAGTTCTTTCTCCTCAGCCTGGCTCAACTTGGTCAGACGCTCATTCAGAAATGTGCCCACTGACACCCCACAAATGGGCACGAGTGCTGTGACTGCCAGGAGCCAACCCCTCTTTGCCATCCCATCAACCACCAGGCAACCACATGCAGCACACAGACTCAGCCATTAGGATGACCAAGAGGGCCACACCGTGTAAACAGCTGGTAACCAACTCAAGAATGCATAGTTTGAGGATACTCTGGTATTAATGATTAAATAGGATTTTAAAGTTATTATTATGAACCTTAACTAGTCAGGTAGTCTTATTTACTCCCAGAAACATGGCCTTAATAAGTTAATAAAATGACAAAAAGGGATGCCAATTCGCTTTTTGTCAGCATTTACTGCCATAATGACACCAGTGGGCTCTCTCCCTAGCTCTCCATATTTGTCTGGTACTGTGAGCAAAGCAGAAACAGCCATGTTCTCCTCATCTCGGACTCTCCTGTGGCCTGTCAGTCCACACCCACCCCCAGTCCCTATCACTGCAATGCAGAGAAAACAGTAGCACCCATACAACAGAAAATCCCAGAGCAAATGTTAATGAGTCTCCTCATACTGAAGGGGGGTAAAGACTTCATTTGTGAAAAGCTTCTGAGAGGGAGATTCGATGCTCAGTTACTTTCTTTCACTTTAAAATCAAGTAAAAACAATTATGATTTGATTTTTGTTCTCCAGAAGACAAGAACCTGAAAGTGCCAAGAAATGGGCACACTGTATAAGGCCTGATATTTTCCAGGTTTTGCAAATATGTACAAGAAAAATGGAGCACTGTGCCAAGTCAGAAACAGTAACAACTTTTACATAAGTTAGAAGTGAATTTCAAATGCATCACCAAGGCCTAGAGACACAAGGATGCATGAACGTAAAAACTGTTAAAATCCATGAATCCTCCCCAAATTGAGAGGTAGAGGAAGGCAGGAGTGAGGGAAGGCAGTAACAGCCTCCAGGCCCTCATCAACCCATCCTATAGCAAAATGCAGCCCCTCTAACTGGCCAGCACGAAACACGCCAACACCTTGCCAGTCCTAACCCAGCAATTTCCCCCACTTCCCACCTCAGTGGTTCTTACTGGATGTTATTCTTGATTTACATTTTTTCCAATCACCACATTTCTCTCTCAGGCTTCCTGAGCAGGGAAACTCAAAAATCAATTATAAGATAAATAAACCCTTTGACCTTAGGGAAAAGAAAAACTCCTACAGATAACAAAGATCTTCAGTGCCGCCTCACCTCTCCCCCAGCTGGGGACACTGAAGCCAAAGCATTGAGGGCTTCACTGAGCAAGTGCTCCAGGTGCTAAGGCTGCAAAGACAGAGCTGCAGATCCTGCCCTCAAGACAAGTGGGCCATGTGGTTATTCCCATGTCCTGTTACAGAACAAAGAGCAGGCTTGCTAGGCCCTTTACTACAAGTCACACCAGCATATGAAAGCCTCATGGAGAAGCATCTCTGAGAGAGAGAGAAAACTGCCTGCAACACAAACACAACATGAATAAGCTGATGTAATCATGTGATACCTGCAGCTTTGCAATGGATCTGGTTTCCCACAGGAAAAAAAAAAAAAAAAACAAACACAGAAATATGGCTATCGTATTTACATCGGACACGCTATTTCAAACACAGAAGTCTTCAAAAGGCAGGTGATGTACCACAACAAGAGGTGCCCAGGCTTGTCACTTACGGCTTCTATGATGACGGAGTACGGTGTTCTGGCTGTGAAGACAAAGCCCAGCTTCCTAGCTCCCTTCACCAAAGCAGCTTCATCTGTCAATAGAGTTGATGAAGCATTAACTAATCACAGGTAACAGTAGAATCCTGTTGAGCATGTATTATTATTATTTTCAAATCAACCAGATCTGCAGCAGCTGGAGTGGCCTGGCCTAAATGCACAATGGTAAGGATTCAGGATTTAGGAGGCACTCACTCACTCCCACCACCAGGGTCCTGAGGGCAGCACCTCTGTTAGGTGGGAAGACAGGACCTAAAACTAAGTCATCTGAACAAGAGTGATGGCATACCTACTATTCTCGGTTGGGGTCAAGTTCTCCCTAAGGAATATCAGTAACATTCCCATGACTTGCTGACTAAACATCTTCTCTGAGTGAACAAAGAAGCCAGTCCACCCTCCCCTGAGAGTTTTGTCTAGAACAGTGTCTTCTGCTAGGAGATGCAAGCTGGCCTGGGGTCTCCTCCTGTGGTCCCAGTGTTACAGAGTCAGGAGGGCTCATCATCACCTTTCTGTGGGTTTATCATTTGGAAACTGTATGAGGCCAAAGGTAAACAGTGGGGTCTTTGTGGGGCATGCCTCCCCAGCACACCTGACAAGTAACTGCAAACATCCAAGTCTCCAGAGAAGGGGACAGCAGGGCACACGCAGCCCAGAGCCCTCACCTGGGGAGGAGGCCTGGTAGATGATGTTATCTCCATCCTTCTCAGGGACGACCGTGTGGCACACAGCCAGAAGGGTGAGGAACTCCTGTATGCATGGAGCCGTGGGCTACAGACAAAAGGGCAAGATCATCTGTTAAAACATGGCTGACATAAACCAGAGTTAGATTCAGCCACCATCTGCTTAGAACCCTGTGCTGGCTTCCCCCTCCCTTTAGAACAAAGGTCGAGATCCTAGCACACACTCCACGTTCCCCATGATTGGCAGCTGCTCACCACACAGTTCCAGCTCTCCTGCCTCTTCCCTCCTGCATGCTCCACCAGCCACTCTGCTCTGTAGTTCCTCAAACAAGGCTCGATCTGTCCCACTGCTCCATCACCACCCTCCACCTGCGTGCAGTCAATTCTTACTCATCCTCCAGGCTTCAATCCAACGGTTGCTTCCTCTGAGAAGTCCACTATCACCCCTATCTTAGAATACTGTTCTTGACCTGCTAACCCTGGGGTCATGTGAGAACAAAGAGGCATGTGCCCTTCCCAGGGTTCCTCCAGCACCGGCCTCACTTGTTCCAACATTTCAGTCTTGCTGCTCACATGCTTCTTCCCATGTCTGTGAGTTCCAGGAGTGCCAGCAGGTCATCTGCCTTCCTCACCAGAGTAACCCCAGGCCCCACAGACAGAAGGCACCCAGATCTATGTTGGATCAATATACCGAGAACGGATTCACCAAAAGCCAGGTGAGTCTCTGGCTTTCTCTTCCATTGTCCTGGCACTTACTCTACATCATGTCTGTCCTTTAACTTGATAATAGCTTAAAACCTATAAGGCAGTGCATCCCTCACTTATTACTTAAAAAGAATCATCCTGGATATGTATTTAATAAATTTCTCCCATCTCCACACACATTCCTTGTAAGTTTTCATTGGGATCAGAATATGACATCTTAATACTGTTTCCCCATCTAAGAATACAGAATGCCTTCCTATTTATTAAAAGCTTTTAATACTTCTAAATATAGGTCATGGCATATTTTCTTAATCTTTTATTAAAAAAATATTTACATGCCTACCATACGTGAGGCTTTTTATCTATCATACTAGGCTTTTTATCTATTGCTTTTCATATCATGAACAGAATCTTATTTCTATTATATTTCACAAGAGTCTATTCAGATGTAAGTAAAAATACTGAATTTTATAAATGAATTTCATATCCAATTGTAATTAACCTCTTACTGGTTTCCCAAGTTTAGCTGACTCTCTGGGGTTTTAAGGCAGCCAATTATTGTATCATCCACAGATGAGGATGTTTTTCCTTTTCTTTTCTAATATATACACTTGAGTTCTCACTTGTCCACTTGGTCTAATGCTTTCAGGATGATGTTCAAAGCCAAGGGTGACACCATGCTTTCTTGTCCTCAGGTTATCTTAACACCAAAGTCTTTAACAGTTCACTTTTCAACAGGCAACTGGCTATGCATTGGAGATCGATTTTGTATTTGCACATTCAGGAAGCAATTCTGTGTTTTCCAATTTTTGCAGAGTTTTTGTCTTTGCTTTTTAGTCACAAATGGATGGTGACTAATATTTACAACATTCTAGTTTCTCCTCTGACCTATTAATGTGATTTAAGAGCAGCTGTATGGAAGCAAATACAGCTGCTCATGTGGCCACTTCTCATCAGCTTTCAGGAAAAGGAAATACACAATTACAGTTCAGTGAAATCAAGTAAGTTTATTTATAAGTTCCCCAAGGTCTACACTACAAAATGCCAAGGAATTTTATCCAAAAGCACTGTGGCACCTGGGCTTTGATTCCAGAGAGCCTTCCCCACCTGCAAGCCTCTCCTCATATCTCATTGGACAAAACTGTGTCAACGTCCACACCCCTGACCTAAGCACTGGTGCTGGAGTCAACTCCCCAAGTCTCTTCCAACAGGGTACTGGAGAATCAGCCACGGTGACCCTGACATTGTGTAGTAGAATCTTTTGCTAAAGTTAAAAGTGACAGTCTCCAGGAATATTAGTTATTAGTGTTTGGGGGACATATTTACAACAGAATGCTAATTTCTTGAGAAGGCAGGATAAAAAAAAAACTTTATATGCCGTATGATCTCAATATGTGTAGTGTGTTTTTTTGTGAGTGTTCACATGTATATGGAAAGGGACAGATTGAAATGTTAACAGTACTTTGCAGCAAAGGATAAAAAGAGATTTACAGGATTAAAAAGTATATTTCTCTTCATTCTCAGAGCTTCCTACAATGAAACTAAATTGCTTTTTATGTAGAGGCAACCACTCCTTCCAAGTTTCTGAGAGTTATCACAGCAGCCTAGAGAACTGGCTCTAGAAGAGGGGACATTCTGTTGACTGCCAATAAGAGAAGAATTCTACCTTCGACAAACTCTCCCTTGTGTAGCTATCACACCCCTTTCTCAGGCACACTCTCCCAGTCCTTGCTGGTATGAATTACCAGGACCTGCAGCTCCTTCAGTGAATAATCCCTCTTCCAAACTGGCCATCCTCACCCTAGTCTCCATGCTGAATGTGCCCTAGGCTTGATCTAGTGGCTAAGGTGGAGACAGACCCTGAAGGAGATGAGCAGTTTCTGGCCAGACATCTGCTTTAGATGAGACCTGGTCATGGGAGCAAGGAAAGCTACCATCTTCTATGAAGGGCAGTAGACCATACCCACTGGCTCCAAAGTTCCAGAAGAAACTGAGGTTCTCAGGTTTTTGAGTGCATCTACCAGGAGACCCCAACCCTAGTCCCAATGTCTCCTTCCTACTAGACTTTGGTGCAGATGATTTCATGAGGCTGCCACTTCAGCCTTTTAAGAAGTTCTGCCAATTTTACAATTAGATCTTGGGCCTGGTCTTTGGCTGTATTGGCCTCAGTAGCAGGAGCTGAAGGAAATCTTTAAAGGCTGCCAAAGATGACTCTGGCTTCCATACTGTGCCTTACATAGGCAATTAATTGACCTGGGCTTATTGTTTTATTTCTTTGACATAAATGGTAATTAGTAACAACCAGTTCCACAGACAATTCAATGAAATAAAACACATATATAAAAATGTAGTATGTGAGGGGGTGGGGAATTGCTTCCTCCTGCATCTGAGAGCTATGGAGCTAGCACATCACCTCATCCCACAGTGAAACATGAAAGAGAGTCTTTGATTTCATAGCAAATAGTAAAATATTTCTGAGAGTTATAAAGAAGAGTTGCACACACTCTCAAATTAAGTTTCCACTTTGAGTAGTAGGCCAGACAACATTCTTTAAAGATTAAAAAAAGTCCCTCAGACAAAAACATTCTAACTTTGGTTCTCTAGTTAATCTGACATTCTATAATAAATTACAGAAAGGAGACAAATTCCATTTGCAGCCTATGGATGTTTGTAATCTATTTTAAACAAGTGCTCCATGTTTGAAAATAAGCTTTGTTTTCTATAACTTACAAGAAAAACCTTTTATAACTTGAAAGAACTGATTGTTGGAGAATGTATATAAATTAAAGCTTTTATGTGCAGAAAAATATACATACACTATTTTATCATTTAACCATCTCTAAGTGCATGACTCAGGGGTATTAAAAACGTTCACATTGCTTTGTACCCACCACTATATCTATACCCAAAATTTCCATCTTCCCAACAAATCTGTATCAATCAAACAGTAACTCCCTGTTCTCAGCTTCCCCTAGCCCTTAATAACTTCTATTCTGTTCTGTCTCTATGAATTTGCCTATTTTACTATTTTAGGTACCTCATAATCATAAAATATTTGTCTTCCATTTAATAGATTTTAATCTACACAAAATGCTTTATATATCTAGAAAAAAAGTACTTTTTATGTGATGAATGTAAAAAAATAGAAAACTAGGCATGTATAAAATTGGCAACCAAATTACACCTATAAAGTATTTATATATACATATACAAATAATTATTCTTGAAGACTCATCAGAAGTTCCAGACATAACGATTAAAAAAAGAAAAAGGTTGTATGTTCTTCCTTGGTAAATCTTTGGGAACTTATCCCACAAATAGGAAGTCATGGGTTAGCAATGTAACCAAAGGACCACGTGAACTGTTCCTTGAAATTTTCCATAGGTTGATTCTTTAATAGGCAAATTCCATCTTGGCTATCGGCTCACACAAAGCTTAAAACATAGTCCTAAAGAGCCCAGAGTATCAAAAATGATGACCCATGAAAAACAAAAATTCTGTAGCAGATGGAAGTACTCCCTTGGGAGGAAAGTAAAGATTTTCTTGGTCCAAATGCTTTAATTTCAGTCAATGGTCCCAAGACAGTTTAGATAAGAATGTGGGATATCCATAGGCTAAAATCCAGAAATGCTTCTTCCCTTTCCTCAAGCATATTTTGGCAAAATAACCATGTGATCTAACAAGCTCTGTATTTAAAGTGTTTTAAAAATCTATTAGGTACACTTAATCCAATCTCACATTTTCTGAAAGAAAAATATTAGAGCCTATAGTCTTCATTATTTATAGTTGAGCTAAATGCTAAATGTCAATGGGATCATTCACATAGTAGCCAAGATGAAGACCACCTTAGAAAGCTTCAAGCATAGCTTAAAAAATGTTGAACGTAGGCAAGCAGGCTTTTACTAAAAAATTAGAAAATAAGTTCTCCAATCCATAGCCACATTATGCATTTAATGAACCGTGAGTGTCCAGATGATCAAAATATCCTTTAAAGTTTCCATGTTTTCATCAATACTTATGATAACCTAAGTCAGGGCTTCCTTTTCATAATGGCTGCATCTGCCCCTACTCCTGATAGCCTTCCCACTGGAATAAAAGGAAATTTGGCTCAGTAGGGTAGTAGGTGAAAAGGAAAAGGAAGAAAGGAGCTCACTAACTTCTCTAAAGGTGACATTCCTTCCTAAAATGCCTGCCATTGGCCATAGGCAAGAAATGCTCATTAGAAGATCCTCTCCATTCAAAGGTTAAAAGAGGACAGGCTCGAGAAGAGCATGTGAACAGTGGTCAAAAACCCAGCACACACTCATGGGTACAGCTTTGAAGAGAACATCTGTATGTGTATATAAATTAACTGTAAATCAGTATTTCAAGATTTCAAAAATGGAGATCCCAGGAGCAAATAGTGTATCTCTCAAAGATCTCTACTCCAAATGAGATTTGCCCCCTGTCCACTGATTTTCTATACCCGAATTTTAGGTGAATGCAAATACCATTCAGTGCAGTGCCCACAATGCCCACATTTCAACAATTATGTTAGCCCTAACACCCACAAAAGAGATCAGACTCCTCTATCTACACAAAACAAAATCGCCTTCTCAGGGTGTGGTATCATACCTATCCCTATGATGCAAAGGTATACCATGGCTCCTAATGATTTTACATCTGTTTTGCAAATTAGTAGAAATCCCTTGAGTATTTTTTATTCATCTCTTCCCCTACTTCCTAGCAAGGTGATTGATATAAACTAGGCCCTTAAACTGTTTACTAAATGAATGAGTAGATAAATGAGTCTCTTATTTAAACAAGGATCCACTTGTATACACTGTTCCTGAGCTTACACTGGGATTCTGAGGCTCTAGGCTGTGCACTAGGCTCACCTCACTTCCTCTGCTGCTTTCTCACCTACTGATCTGGGCCAAAAAAACAAAATTCATGAAAGGAGACTAAGAGCAGTTTCCTAAGCCTCTAGGATGCCTTTCCACCTTCTTTCCTATTCACCACCCCAACCTCAACGGACACATTTAGTCAACCTGAACACTATCTAAATACTATTTGAGAATACCTAAGTCCTCTTTTCAAAAAGCAAATTGTCACAAGGTCCAAGTATCTTCTGACATCCTTGGTTAAAGCTACCCTCCTCCACAGAAGTTTCTTCTCAGATACCACTCTTCTGTTTGAAGAACCTCTAGCCTCATAGCTGAACCTACCTCTAACATTGAAATTCGAAAAAAAAAAAAAAAAGACCACATCGATGCCTGTAACTGCAACACAAAACAATGACTTCAGCAGCACCTACTGTGTGGTCTGGGACCACATCAGCAGCATCCCCAGGGGCTGAGACAGAATGTCCGGATCCTGGCCTGTGGATATAGGTACCTTACATGCTCACATTTGAGAACCATGGCTGGGAAGGTTCTAGCATCAACAAATGGGTAACTGCAGTAGAAAACAGGAAATTTCCTTGCTGAGAATTCAGAGAAATCCTTATATATATTTGTATCTTAATGAAATTTTGGAATGATTAAGTTTTAGTTTTGCTCAAGTGTACCTAACTTTAAATTTTTTTCAGAAAAAAATATTAGATCTAATTTATACTGATTAAACTGGTTGCAAAACATTTTGATCATTAAATACTCTTCTAAGTCAATATTTTTCAAAGTACCCTTTAAAATGAATTTAGGCAATCCTACAATTAATCCTGGTTTGTTAGAATAGTTGAGATAATGTGATGTCCTAGTTAAGAATCCAACAGATGAAGGTTCTGAGTCTCATTTCTAGATTTGTCTGCTGGTAATTCTTGGCCAAGTCAGTATTTCCACGCAGCTTCCTATCACCTCTCTGGCATGACCCAAGTGTTAAAGGAAATACACATCAAATTTCTGGCACACAATAGAATGCTATAAATGCTACATGTCCTGCCATATTTTTCTTCCCTAAATTATCCTGATCCAAGCACACTGTGATTGTTTTTCAAAATGCATGACCTCTTAAATTCACAACTGTGAAGAAATAGTACTTCAGAAATCTTAAAGAGCTAGAGAATTCACAATGTTAGAGAATTCCATGGTAAGACTCATCTTAATCTTGAGGTGAGACTTTCAATCTTCACCACATATTTAATTCAGCTTTTCATTAACTTACACTGAGCATTAACCACACAGCATTTATTTAAGATCACCTCCCTGAATATTAACGCTAGAAAAGTAAAACTGCACATCTTCCCTAAGGTCCCAAATTGCAAATTTCAAGACACTGCATGTACACATAAATAAAAGTGCATTATAAGCTATGTAATGTCCTAGAAGCAAAATGATGGCCTTACGTGATGATCTTCGATGTTCTTCAAGAGCCTGGGATCATCAAAGTCACAGGAGTCACTGGGGGGAGGAGGTATCCGGCTGTGAAAGAACAGGAAATACGAATTCAGTTCAGAAGGTCCTTTAAAATTAGCCCAAACCTTGTAAGAATCTGTCTTTAAGAAGAAGTAAACCTAAAAAGCCCATCAATTTATATTAAACTTTTAAAGATTTGGAATACTCTATATTCTTTCAAACCATGAGACAGAAAAATTTAGCCCTACTATAAGCAAAATATTTTATAAGTTATTATAAACAACAACATGGTTACAAGGAGAAGAAACATTCAGGAGTCAACACTTTGTCACTTTGGTTGGTCTCTGTGTAACTCCTACCAGGGAAAATTTCTGAGTATCTGCTCAAAGCAGGAAAAAATTGAGGAATGATTGCATCACATCTGCGCAATGATTTATGGCCAGAGTTCATACGCAGGAGAGAAAAGGAGGCAAATAACTGTGAAAAGGAAACTTGATATGATTGCTGTGAGCTATCAAACTGGAGAAAATGTGAACAGTTAAGTATATTCCTATATTTCCACTCCTTCTTCAGAACAAAGACAATGGAAGAAATGACCACAGTCAAGGTGATATCAATCTGAACTCTGGATGTCAGAGTTTGGTGCAGCAGAAATCAGCAGTTTACGAGAGGAAGCACCTAGAACACAAGCTGATGTCCCCAGCCGAACTTTGAGAATGCTGAGGAAATGGCAGCCTGAGGTACCTGTCTGATAAGGGGAAAGTGGGAAGCAGGAGGGGTCTAGATTCATCTGAGAAAGATTCAGCCCGCAGAAACCTTCCCTCATCTCTTGTAGCCAGGTAACCGAAACTTTTGCACCCAGGAAGCCATAGAAGGTTTATCGTTTAGAGAAGTTAAATTAGAGTAACCTTGGACCCAGCAACACTGGGCATACAAGTAGGTTTAGGGTAGGGAATTCTCCCAAGATAGGAGTTTTATGTGAAATCTTTATACTCTGATAAGTATGATCACCAGCCCTCTGCCTCCATTCAGCTCCCATAACAGCTACAGCCAGATGTATAGCCTGGAGAGTTCTTCTCATGAGAAGAAGACTTATCAGTTCACAAAGAAAGACAGATGCTGACATCTAAGGATCCATTAATAAAACAGTAGGTCCTGGCTGATCATCCCATAGGGAATCCAGTCAGTCATCAATACACTGTCTTCCCTACACACACAGCCCTACCAATCAGCTTTGTTAGTATATAAATCTTAAAACATGAACACACAACATCACTAATCCCAAGAGAAATGTGAATCCAAACCACAATGAGATACCACTTCACACCCACTGGGATGGCTATTAAAAAAAAAAAAAAAAAAAAAACAGAAATTAACAAGTGTCATGAGGATACGGGAAAATTGTGTGTTATTGACAGGGATGTAAATGGTACAGCTACTGTGAAAAACAATGTGGTGGTTCCTCAAAAAGTTAAACATAAAATTACCACACAACACATCAATCCCACTTCTAGGTATATACCCATAAGAACTGAAAGCAGAGACTCAGATACTTATGTTTGCAGAGACTCAGATACTTAGGTTTACAACAGCCGTATTCACACTAGAAAAAGTAAAAAAGTGCAAACGCCCATCACCAGATGAACGGATATACAAAATATGGTATACACATAAAATGAAATATTAATCAGCCTTTAATGAGGATAAAATTTTGATATATGCTACAATACATACAATACAACTTTGAAGATATTATGCTAAGAAATGGGAAGTGAGCAGGAAGTAATAAACCAAGGACTGGCTATTTTTAGTTCTTGTAGTTCCACTATGCTTTTAAAACCACATTCATATTAAAAATTTTAATTTGATTCTCTTTTAGAATAACAAATGAAATTTTATTTACAAAATATTCAGGTAAAAATGCCAATACAGAATCGTTCTTTTCCACTAAAACATCAAGAAGTGCTAGAATCTACTTACCAAAAATCATCTGAGGATGGTTCTCTTGTCAATTCTGGAAAATGACTGCCAGAAAGAGGGAAATAGAGTGGTCACAAAACTGTGATCAAAAGAGGCACTCACATAAAAACATTCTCCAGGATTGATCATAGGCCATGAAACAGTCTGCATAATTTTAAGAAAAGTGAAGTCCTATCAAGCGTCATTTCCAACTATAATAGTATAACTAGAAATCAACCAGAATGAAACCAAAAATTCACAAATATGTGGGATTAAATAATATGCTACTGAACAACCAATCGGTCAAAGAAGAAATCAAAAGGAAAATCAGAAAATATGTTGAGACAAAGGAAATAGAAATATGACATAGTAAATCTTATGGGATGAGGCAAAAGCAGTTCTAAGAAGGAAATTCATAGTGACAAATGCCTACACCAAAAATCAAGAAAAATATCAACCTAATTTTACACCTAAAAAATTAGAAAAGAAGAACAAATGAAACCCAAAGTTAGTAAAGGGGAAAAGTAGCAAATATTAGAGTAGAAATAAATGAAAAAGAGAAAGAAACAATAGAAAAGATTAATGAAACTAAGAGCTGGTTCTTGGAAAAGATAAAATTGGTAAACCTTTAACTAGATCCACAAATAAGAAAAAAAAAGGGAACTCAAAATTAGAAATGAAAAAAGAGATATTAAAACTGATAACACAGAAATACCTGGAACATAAGGCACTACTATGAACAATTATATACCAACAAATTGGACAACCTATAAGAAATGGATAAATTCCTAGAAATATGCAACAAACACCGTATCATGATGATGAAACAGAAAATCTTAGATTGATTACTAGTAAGAAGATTAATTTAGTAATCAATAACCTCCAAACAATCAAAAGTCAGGTCCAGACAGCTTCATTTGGGTGACATTTTCCCAAACAGTCAAAGAAGGATACCAATCCTTATCAAACTCTTCCCAACAATAGGAGAGAAACTTCAAATCTGTTTTACAAGGTCAGCATTACCCTGATACCAAAATCAGACAAGGATACCACAAGAAAAGAAAATTACAGGCCAATACCCTTGCTGAACATAGGTGCAAAAATTCTCAGCAAAGTATTAGCAAACTGAATTCAACAATACATTTAAAAAATCATACACCATGATCAACTGAAATTTACTCCAGGGATACAGGGATGGTTCAACACCTGCAGCCAATCAATGTAACACACCACATTAACAAAATAAAAGATAAAAATCATATGATCACTACACTAGCTGCAGAAAAAGTATTTGACAAAATTCAACATCCATTTATGATAAAAACTCTCAACAAAATGGGTACAGGGGGAACATACTTCAACATAATAAAGGCTATATACGACAAGCCCACAGTTAACATCATACTCATTAGTGAAAAGCTAAAAGCTTTTCCTCTAAGATCAGGAACAAAACAAAGATGCTCACTCTTGCCACTTTTATTCAACACAGTACTGGATGTCCTAGCCACAGCAATCAGGCAGGAAAAATAAAAGGCAAACTAGTGAGAAGTAAAACTACCTCTATTTGTAGATAACATGATACTATATGTAGAAAACCTTAAAGAATCCACCAAATAACTCTTAGAATAAGTGAATTCAGTAAAGCTGCAGGATACAAACTCCATACATAAAGGTCTGTTGTATTTCTATACATTAATACTGAACTATTAGAAAAGAAATGTTTAAAATCCCAATTACAGTTGTATAAAAAAAATACCTAGAATAAATTCAACCAAGAAAGTGAAAAACCTGTATACTGAAAACTGTAAGACATGAAAGAAATTGAAGATGCAAATAAATGGAAACATACTCCATGCTTTTAGACTAAAAGAATTTATATTGTTAAAATGTCCATACTACCCAAAGCAATCTACAGAGTCAATCCAATCCCTTCCAAAATTCCAACAGCATTTTTCACAGAAACAGAATAAATAACTCTAATTTGTATGGAACTACGTAAGACCCAAATTGCCAAAGCAACCTTGGGAAACAAAAGCAAAGCTAGGGGCATCACATAGTCTGATTTCAGACTATTATTACAAAGCTATAGTTATCAAAACCAGACAGTATTGGCATAAAAACAGACTCACATAGATCAGCAGAACAGAAAAGAGAGTCCAAAATCAAATCCATGTACTTACGGTCAAATAATTTCTGACAAAAGTCTCAAGAATATTTTAATGGGAAAATCATGAACTCTTCAATAAATGAGAAAACTGGACAGCTACATGCAAAATAACCAAACTGAACCACTATCTTTAACCATATACAAAAATTAACTCAAAATGGACTAAAGATTTGAATGTTAGACCTGAAACCTAAAACTCCTAGAAGAAAACATAGGTTGTAAACTCCCAGACACTGTAATGATTTTTTGGATCTGACACCAAAAGCAAAGGCAGCAAAAGCAAATATAAACAAGTGAGACTACATCAAATTAAAAAGCTTCTGCACAGCAAAGGAAATCATCAACAAAATGAAAAGGCAACCTACCTATAGGAGAAAACACCTGCAAATCCTATACCTGATAACATGATAAGGGATTAATATGCAAAATATATATATAAAAAACTCATAGTACTCAATAGCAAAAAAAAAAAAAAAAAAAGAAAGAAAGAAAGAAAAAGAAAACAAAACAAAAGAAAAAGAAAGAAAAGCCAATCTGATTAAAAATGAGTAGAAGATCTGAGTAGGCATTTTTCCAAAGAAGACATACAGATGGCCAACAGGTACACTAAGATGTGTTCAACATCACTAATCATCAGGGAAATGAAAATCAAAAGCATAATGAGATATCAACTCCTACCTGTTAAAATGTTAGAAGAATTAACAAGTGTTGGCAAAGATGTGGAGAAAAGGAAACTTTTGTGTGCTGTTGATGGGAATGTAAACTGGTGCAGCTGGTATGGAAAACCATATAGAGTTTTTTTCTTTTTTTCTCAAAAAATTGTAAATAGAACTACCATATGACCCAGGAATCCTAATTCTGGGTATTTATCCAGAGAAAATGAAAACACTAACTCAATGTGATATACTCACCTCATGTTCACTGCAGCATTATTTACAATAGTCAAGATATAGAAACAACCTCAATCTCTAATCAATGGATGAATGGATAAAGAAAACATGGTACATGCACACAATGGAATATTATTATTCAGCCATAAAAAGGAAACTTTGCCATTTGTGACAATATCCATAATAGGATATTATGCTAAGTGAAATAAGTCAGACAGAGAAAGACAAATACCATACAATCTTACTTAATACATGACTCAAAAAAGAAAAAAAAGGCAGCAGCAGCTCATAGCCACAGAGCATAGGTTAGTGGTTGCCAGAAGCAGAGGGTAGGAAGTGGTCAAATAGGGAGAAAGGGGCAAAAGGTACAAACTTTCACTTATAAAATAAGTAAGTTGCAAGGATTTAACAAACAACATTGAGACTGTAGTTAATAATAAATACTATTGCATTTTTGAAAGTTGCTAAAAGAACAGACCTTAAAAGCTGCACTGCAAGAAAAAATAAATTTTGTAACTGTATGCGGTGACAGATACTAACTAGACTTATTGTGGTGACCATTTTACAGTATATACCAACACTGAATCATTATGTTGTACATCTGAAACTAATAATGTTACATATCAATTAAACATCAATAAAAAAGACAGGCATTCAGATCAAAATATGAGTAAGGCATTTATAATTATTAGATTATAAATATAAATATATAGAAGATAAATTAATAGAATTAAGGTTTTAAAATTAAATTTATAGCATTAAATCCAAGGATTTCTCACTAGGCAAATATTTGCAGAATAAACTGGCTAACTGTTCAAAGTTGGGGCCAATTAAATTTTATTTATTTTTTAAATTTTTAAAAAATATTTTATTTATTCATTCATGAGGGATACAGTAAGAGAGGCAGAGACACAGGCAGAGGGAGAAGCAGGCTCCATGCAGAGAGCCCAATGTGGGACTCGATTCCAGAACTCCAGGACCATGCCCTGGGCCAAAGGCAGATGCCCAACTGCTGAGCCACCCAGGCATCCCCAGGACCCATTAAATTTTAAATACATTGAGTAGTAATTACATATCTAAACCTCTTATAAATATCCTTCGAAAATATCAAAAAGGCATTTGGCTAGCAACTAAAAATAAACTCATTTTGTTAGAAGAATACAAATCAAATTTTTAGTAAGTGATAAATATACTTACCCATAGGTTACCCCAGCAATGCTACACTTCTTGAAGTTCATGATATTGCATGTAAGCGTTCCAGTTTTATCAGAAAATAGGTATTTTACCTACATCAAAGAATGGAAGAAACATGCATCAAAAATGTAGTTAAAAAGAAAAAAAAAGTAGTTAAGATGCAGAGACCAATAGACAGTCTTTCCTTCTATATTTTTCAAAATTTCTATTAATTTTAAAAGGCAAATTTCTTTAAAGTAAAATAAATTTTATAATTATATATGTTACAATTTTATGTTATTATAAAATTAATATATTTTAATGCTTAGACCACTTAAAAATCTTTTCCACTAACCAAGCCTAGAATCGAATTGTGTGGAAATGTGCAAAGGAGGCTCCAGAAACAGCCCTGGAGCCATGTCGACCTATAAGCATAAGCACTAAGTTCTGCCACAAGGTAGCTCAAAGACACAGATCAGTCTCCAAGCTATTCCCACCATCTCATACCTCACTCTTAGTGTTCAATATATCAAGACAACAAGCTCAGGCTTTGGCAACTCTTAAAATATTTTTTATCACTACACTCCTAGTTGGATTAAGAAAGCATATCCTAAAACAACACAGAGCAAACAAAGCTCTCCTGTCACAATAACATTTAAGATTACATGAAGACAACATAGGACTGCTATAGATTATATATAACTTTCTGAAACTCAAAGGTTTACAAATTTAATACACAAAGCTCTCAATATACAAAGATGAAAAGACAAAATTTCTAGAGGTCAACAATCTAAGCATTTTGACATAATTAACTGAATGCAAAAGAAATGAAATCTAAATGCTTATGTGCTGTGTGAATTAAGTTCTCTCCAGTGGATCATGTGACAGGGAAGAAGGAGAAGAGTTCAAGATCACAAGAGGGTAGGTTCCGAATACTAAGGCATCATACGGACAGACTCTAGAAAAGTCACCTCATCCTTCTTGGCTCCAATTTCCTCATCTAGGAAATAAAGAATTTTGCCAGAAGATACAGAACATAATTTTATGTGCAACATCCTGGAAAAATATGTCCAGTTTCTTCACAGTTTTCTAAAGAGAGCCCATGATTGCTGCTGGATGTACTCCACAAATCACAAATGGAAGCTATGCTTTACTGTTTTATGGAAGAGGGATTAATACTGTGAATTATTTATTCTGTACTTTTTTTTAATGAGACAATATAGGCAAATATACTATGAAGTATTTTAAAGCAATCAAAGGGCTGTCAGGTAAAGGAAAATTATTAATGTTCCTAAAGAAGTCAAATAATACATAGATATAAAAAGTATGGGTCATTAATGCTCCAACTATAAATAAGTTTTTATATGAATTTTACATGAAGTAAGTCTAGGGATACAAAAAAATTCAATAGATTCAGCTTTCCAATAAACAATGTCTTTCTGCCCCTTTTTAGAAAAAATTATAAGATTGTATCAAATGTTTAAAAATGCAAAATTTCCAATACAGAATTATCCAGATTTGCTCTCATTCTCCTATTGAATTTTAACTTATCCTTAAGTTCCAATTCAAAACTTTTGGAGCAAGCAAAGTTTTCCCATATTCCCAATTAGGATGAATTATTATCCTGGGTAGAACAGGAGCACTTTTTGTTTTGTTTTGTTTTGTTTTGTTTTTTGAACTGGAGCACTTTTAATCCTTTAATTACTGGAATCTAGTTGAATGGGTCCTGAGAACAATAGTATACTGAGCACTATGCTAGACTGACCAAGGCAGCCAAAGACCTTATCCCAGGCACAACCACACCCTCAAAATGGGCTCAAAAGGCTCCAGGAGAAAATAGACACCACATCACTATCATGTCTCTCATTTTACAGTATTCATATTTGGGGATACTGGTACGGGGACCTAGAAGAAAGATAAATTTACTCTACCCGAAAAACTGAAAAAGGGTTCAAAGAGAAGAGAAATTTAGTCTGACATATATAGCACCCACCCCTGTAGGGCTGTTGGGAGGTTTAAATAAGATGTATAAAATGAAATTATCATCTCTAATTGCAGTGCATTCAAAAGGATAGTCCTTACAGTAATTTCAACAGAAGATGAAGATATAATGCAAAACAACTCATTAAAGGACACATGGTTTCAAGGGTGATGACAAAAAAGAAACTTATTCCCTGGGATTTTCCAGAAACAAAATCTAAAACATGTGAGAAATTTAGTAGATTTATGTCCTTCAAATTAGCTCCTCCATGTTTTGTAAGATTACCTAATACCTACAGATCTGAACCACTGTTTTCCCTATCATTTACTCCTGATAAACAATTTTAATGTCTAAAATAATATTATACTTTATTTTTCGTATTTTTTTGCAGGCACCTTCTAGATAATAAAACACATCAATGCCTCAAAAAGCAGGTCAAAGCCAACTAACATTTCTATTTCACAAAACTTTCAAATGCTATATATAAAGCTCTTTAGACATCAAAACTACATAGAGAACTATTTTTCCAAAATGTTTTGTGGTTCTAACACTGGGCTCCCCTGATGCTAGAGTCACCCACCACTGCCACAGGTCCCAAAGAGGCTCTCACCTGCCCAAGCTCTTCATTAAGGTTTGAGGTCCTGGCCATTGCGGGAGTGTCATTTCCTAGATAATACATGTCTGTGTCCTGAGAGAGAGAAGGGGTGAGGGAGCTTCAGAAAATATATACAATTAATCCTTCATTTAGACTAACACAGAAAAGAAGCTACAACAGATAACTTAATATTAATGCTCATTTTTAATTTGGGGGTGATAGTACAGTGGCTATTAGTATAGAGAAATGCCGTAATAGAAGAAAACATGTAATTTACATACAGAAGATTTGGTTTCTAGATGATTATTGCATGACCTACACTAACCCATACTTCTGAGCTCAATATCTCCCTCATGGGATTGTTGCAAGGATCAAATAAAAATGCACATGAAAGTGCCCAGTCTACCAATATTGGCTGCTGAGGTCCAGTGCTTAATGGCCAGGGCAGTTCCCTTAAAATTCCACCTCCACTCTTGCAACCAAATCCAAGTCTATGGTCCTCATAACCTTTGATATGAAATTGCACACTGAAACAGACAACGCCTATGAGACCTCTTGTGCAGCACTAATCAGACTGTAAAAGCAGAAGCATTTGCAGTCATTTTATCCCCACTCACCAGAAGGCATGCATCTGCTAAGCACTCTGCCTCCATCATCTCACTTAATCCTCATAAGAACCCCATGAATAAACAGGCACCAATATCCTCTTGTCTCACTGACCAGGAAGCTGAGGTGACAGGTAACTAGTCATTGCCATCACCAGCTCAATGATAGCTTTGCCAGAGATCCCTTGCCAGTTCTCTGGCTAGTTCAAGTCCTAGACCCAATCATAAATTATCCATATTCCTCCTTTTCTGGGGGCTCAGCTGTAGGACTGATGCTCTGAGAGAATATGAGAAAACGTGGTTGGCATTGTTCCGGCAGCTCAGCTTTGAAGCTCTGCTGAGATACTCACCCAGTTTATAAAAAGAGCTTGAGTGTATTTCACAACCTCAAGAGTCACCAACAGACTAATGGGAATAAGATTGTTGTATAGGATGATGAATGTCAACAAGTTATATCCGAAATTATCCGAGGTTGTGTCTGTGGACAAAAACCAGAGTAACTGTATAGCTTCAGTTTGTCTCATTCGGTTTCCTTTTACTTTATTATTGGGAACTTTTTCTAAAAGATGTTCACAAAAAAAGTCTACTGGCTTACATAGAAATTTTAGAGATTTGAGTTGCTTATGTAGAAATTTAGAGATTTGAATTAAACCAGTTATTGACTATTTACTATATGGAATGACCTGTGAATACAATGACTATTAATACAATCTCTCCTAATAAAGAGTTGGCTTCAAACAGGAGGTTGTAGGGGAGGGGAGTAAGCAGGAGCAAGCCTGCCCCTCACTGACCATGCAGCAGCATACATCTACTGAAGAGAAGTTCATAGGGCATTGCTGAAACCAGGACAGGAGGGTTTTTTTAATGGGAAAGCATGGTCACCAAAGGCTAGCCAGAAGAACAGAGGCTTTAGTCTAGTTTTAGCAGAAAAAGACAGCTAACAAAAAAAAAAAAAAAAAAAAAAAAAAAAAAAAGCATAAAAAGAATACAGGCATTTTAAATGGCTGTGAGGAATATCTACAACCTCACTAAGGTCAGAGTCTATCTGGGATACTCCCAAAAGTCTCAATGGTAGCAGGAGAGGGAGGCAGGAAGACTGAAGCCTATTTATTGAAGATAACAGAAGAAAATCTTAATATAAGAGGATCCCTAAGGATGGATCAAGACCCCTAGGGGGCAGAATCCAAAACAGAAGTGGGTCAGCTTAGACAGGAACAGGAACCAGGAGAGGGAAAAGAGGTACAAGGTCTATATCGAAAGAGAAAAGTTATTTTCCTGATGATCATGACACACTAGTTGAGGGAAAAAGTAGTAGGATCTTGGCAGGAGGAGGGGGGGACTGCAGAAGACTAAAGGTTTGACTGGTATTAACGATGCCTCTTGAGGGAAACTGGTATTTCAAGATAGTGAAAGGCAAGGATTGGAAATTAGTAATTTCAAACCACAATTGAGTTTTTCAAACCACAGTTGAGTTTTTCCCCCAGGAAATTAGTCAAATGGTGGTTGTTTGACAGCCTGAGAGTTCTGGAGGGTAGTTGTGATGGCAAGATAAGAGGCTGGGAAAGTAAAATAGGCAAAAACTAGTCAGTAGTTTTATTTTCCTACCATCCTTTCATTTACTTTTCATCTACTAAGGCTTCCTGCTGATTGCTTCTTTTCTTTCTGACATGCTACTTTGCTATCTTGTTCTTTTGAATTAAGTGGTTGCTAAATAGGATCTCTAAGTACCACAGTTAACAAATGTCCCTGAGGTATAATCTGCTTAGGAACAAGTATCTGCCAATTAGAATTATGTATTAAGAAATTTAAAATTTCAGGTTTGAATACAGGCCCAAAATAGCTTTGTGCCATCATACAGGTGATCAATAAGCAAAGCATATTCAGGAAAGACCCTATGTATATAAGTTCATTCAGCTAAATAAGAACAATCAAGTAGAGATGAGTGAGGACAGAATATGATAGAAATTGAAGTCAAAGCTCCAACAGTGACAATGAGAATGTGAAGTCTGATGGCTTTATAACAGAGCGACTCCAAATTTTCCATGAGAAATCAAAGCAGACAGCATGATGGGTGGGACAAAAAGACCATTCGTTCATCATGAATCATGCAGTTCATACTGGAGTTTGAAATTGCCTAATGTCAAAACTATGAAACTATATATGTACACGAAGTATTAGTCTGCATATCTGAAGCTAGACATATAACATGGTCCAAATCCAAATTTTAAGGACCAAAACCAAAGGTTTTGATCCAACCTATGAGTCCCAGACATATTTGTAAAGTGGCAACAATAGTTCTCCCAGGCAATTAAAAGTGTTTGATTTTTCTGCATGAAATAAATAGAAAAGGGAAAAACTGTTTTGATCGATTTAACCAAAATATACTTAAAGAGTAACAGAAACCTCAAAGATTCCAAAGTTTTAAAATTCAAATTTATTTCTCAAAATATTTTGTCATTAAATAAATTCCATTAAATGGAATTGCTGTGTAAGGAGATTGGCAAATCTCTCCAAAAAAGGAAGAAATAAAGCTGAACAAAATTATCAAAAACTAGCAGTTAAGGTGCTTGAGAATTGATCACAGTGCGTACAAAAAAATTCAAAAGCATGTATTCAAAAAAATCTACTTAATGTAAGTGGAAACCTTTGGCATTTATGTCAGAAGCTATTTTTCTCTCCTTTCCCCTTGAGCCATGATGCTTAAGTTCTGTTCTGGATGGGTGGTTGTGACTGGCAGCTCGCATCCCCCACCCCATCAACCCCTGCTCCATATTGCAGAAATTCTATCCCAAGGTGAGGCAGGCTGCTGCTCCAGAATAAGGCAGGTTGTTAGGACAGGAACAGCCTGAGGAAGATGACATTATTTGGAACATAGCATGAAAAAAAGACACGCCGGGGGCACTGTCAAAAATAATAGAGATCTCAGTGGCTAATAATCAGAGAAGACAAATATCTTACAAAATCAGTAGGAGCAAACAAAGGAGGAGACTAGCCAGAAATTAAACAGGGATATCCATGGAAAGAAATGGTCAAAGAAACCTTGGTAAGATCACACCGAATCCTGGTAGTCCCAAAGGTCATGTCCATGCACAAGGCTGTAGCTGCTTAGGAGAGACCAGACAGGGTACTTATGAACTACTACTCCCTGACTGAATGTGAGCAGACTTTAAATTCCCCAAAAGCTGAAGGCATTACACAAGCCATGCATACATAGATCAAACAACCTCTGACCAATCACTGGCTAACCTCTAAGCTATGCTTACCCTTAGGAATCCAGACTTAAAAAATAAAATCAAGAAGAATGCTAATGAGGACAGGGTTTCTTTCTACAGCGCTGAAAATGTTCTAAAGTATGTAAGGGGTAAAGGTTGCACATCTGTGAAAATACTAAAACCCACTCTATACTTTAAACTATACATTTTAAAGGCATTAAAAAGTCAAAACATGGAAATAAAACTGAGCAGTAACAGCAGAGGCTATACACTGCAGGAGAAAACAGACTTCATAGAATTTTTCCAGGCAAGTCACTAAATAGATAAACAAAAACAGCAACAAGCCCGAGGAAGAGGAAACAGAATCCAGAATTGCCAGAACATATTATCCAAAGCGCCCAGTTTTCAAGAACAAAAAAAAAACGAAAAAATATGAAACATACAAAGAACCAGGAAAAAACAAGCAATAGAAACTGCCCTTGAGGGGGACCCAAATGATGGACCAGAGACTTCAAAGAAGCTATTATAAATATATTTAAAGAACTAAAAGAGGGGATCCCTGGGTGGCTCAGGGGTTTAGCGCCTGCCTTTGGCCCAGGGCGCGATCCTGGAGTCCCGGGATCGAGTCCCGCATTGGGCTCCTGGCATGGAGCCTGCTTCTCCCTCGTCCTGTGTCTTTGCCTCTCTCTCTCTCTCTCTCAGAAATAAATAAATAAATAAATAAATAAATAAATAAATAAATAAATAAATCCTAAAAAAAAAAAGAACTAAAAGGAACTTTTATGGAATTAAAAGAAATTATGATGACAGTGACTGATCAGAGAACACTGATAAAGAGATGAAAGAAAGAGCCTAGCAGAAATTCTGAAATTGAAAAGAAAAAGAAAATCACTAGTGGAACTGAAGAGTAGATGTGAGCTAGCAGGAGAGAGAAACAGACAAACTTCAATATAGATCAAAAGAGATTACTCAATCTCAAGAACAGAAAAAAAAAAAAAAAACAGAATAAGGAAAAATTAACACAAACTAAGGTCACATCACGTGGACCAAAGTGTACATAATGGAATTACCAGAAAGAGAAGGGAGTTTGAAAATGTGGCAGGAACAATATTTGAATAAATAATTGCTGAAAACTTCCCAAATTTGGTGAAAAATACTAATGTACATATCCAAAAAGCTCAACTAAACTCTAAACAAACTCAAAATTACTGAAAACTGAGGACAAGTTTGAAAGCAGCAATAGAAAAACGACTTACATACAGGTAAAAACTTAGTAAGATTAACAGCTGACTTCTCATCAGTAAAATGGAGGCCAGAAGGCAGTAGGATGGCATATGCAAAGTACCAAAAGGAAAAGAACATCAACCAAGAATTCTACAATTCTTGAGAACACTGTCTTAGCAAAACTGTGCTTCAAAAAAAAGGAGAAACTAATACATCCCAAGATAAAAATAGAGGATTTGTTGCTATCTGATCTGCCTTACAAGAAATACTAATGGAAATTTTGCAGGATGAAAGGAAATGACACTAGATGGGAATTAAATCCACATAAACAAAGGATATCAGTAAAGGTAATAACACAATCACCTATAAAAGACAATTACATATTTTTATCCTTTCCTTTGAATTTAAGAAATATGGCAAAAATGAATATAAAAGTACATCATTGGACTTTATACAGATGTAATATATATGACAGCAATGACAGCACAAACGAATGAGAGGACAAAGCTACATGAAGCAAAGAAATGACACAAGCTGGTATCTTAAATTTACAGAAAGAAATGAAAAATACTAGAAATGATAAGTATGTTCATATAAAATAACTCTGTAAGGATATTTTTTCTTTTTGCTTAAATAGACATTACAAAATATAAGGCAATAATTATAACACGTATACTGGAGTAGTAACATATATGTAATAGATATGACAATAACATAATGCAAGGGAAGAAATGAATCTATACTGGAGTAAATTTTCTGTATTTTACTGTAATTAAGTTAGTATTCATCTGAAGCAAATGCTGATAAATTAAGACATTTATTGCAACCCCAAGAGCAACTACGAAGAAAATAATTTTAAAAATTGTTAAAAATACAATCATCTGAATATAAAACAACTCCATATGTCCATCTTCATTTCATCCCACAACTCCTAATCTTTCAGGAGGCTGGCCTTTTATACAGTAGCCAAAATAATGAAGGATGGCATGGCCACCACACATAAACCATACTTTTCCAAAAGTGGTCCTACTTTTATCCTACATCAACAGTCACTCGATCCTCACACTTACCCATCTTCTTGATGTACCAGTTCTTTCCACCTTGAGATCCATTCCAGTACAGGGCCCCCACTGAGCTCACCAAGGCCATGACCAAGAGGATGCCAAACAATACCAGGATCTGCACATTAGTCACTTTCTCAACATTCGATCTTTTGAGAGGTGCCTTTGTGGAATTCTGTACAATAGCATTGAAAGTGAATAAGAGTCATAGAACAGGCTTGAGTTAAAGAGTTGAGAGAAAAGGAGGTAAGTTAACCAAATTCAACAAATAAAAAGTGAAAGAATGTACTTTTGACAAATAACCAATGAAATTAAAACATGCACCATACTCCTGAATGAACAGCTAGTTTTGAATAAAGAACACATTTTGACTCCTCATGATTCAATCTGTACTTATTTACATTTTAGTTTAAAATTAGCTACTTTTGCAATCATAGAAAACAAGTTCTAAATTACTTAAAATCAGTTTAAAAGATATCAGAATGTTATTAATTCAAGAGACACTAGAAACTTAAAGATTCTGTACCATAAAAATCTAGACTGAATCTTCAAAATAATATAATTCTATAATTAATATACAAAGAACTATTTTTGCAGTATAGTTTCCTCTTAAAATTGAGAAAAAAGACATACACAAACACATACACATAAAAAATGCAAAATAGGTGTTGACATCAATAGGTATCAAAATAAATGAATGGACAAAGTTCATTTGGAAAAATGTGTGTGAACAGGAAACAAGCAGGAAAGCTCTAGTGGATGTGAGAAACATGAGTGCATTCTTGAATTATAAACAGAATGTTGACAGGAAAGTAAAACAAAAATGGAAGACAGCCTAACCATCTATAAAAATACATGCTGATTTCTCATGGCAGATGAGGAGATAATCCCGGCTGGAAGAGAATCCAGTATTGGCAAGTGAAATCAGAAAGATTCATTAAAGCCAGATTCGAGGACCTCTGCACATAGGTGGAAAATCTGAAACTATATCCTCTCAGTGTTGGAAAAGTCAATGGAACTAGTTTCACTAAACAGTTATGCACCTGAAGTCACTTTACTAAAAATTTTCTGATTGTCGTGGTGGGAAAAATAATGGTTTCCCAAATGATGGCCATGCCCTAATACCTGGATCCTGTAAATACATTATTTTACGTGATAAAAGGGGTTTTGCATATGTGATTAAATTAAGGATACAACTGGGGCACCTGGGTGGCTCAGGTTGAGCATCTGACTCTTGGTTTTGGCTCAGGTCATGATCTCAGGGTCCTGGGATCAAGCTATGTGTCAGGCTCCACACTCAGCATGGAGTTTGCTTGTTCCTCTCCCTCTGTTCCTCCCTCCCAGTCACTTTTTCTCTCATTAAAAAAAAAAAAAGAAAAAGAAAGTTTAAATTAACAAAATTAAGGATATGACTTAGGGAAATTATCTTGGATTATGCAAGTGGGTCCAATTTAACCCACATAGACCTTTAAAAACAGAAAATGAAGAGATTCTTCCCTGGCTACAGTCAGAGGGAAATGTGGTTACACAAGAATAGCCCAAGAAATGCAATATGCCAGCTTTGGCAATAGAAAAAGACAGTCATGTGCCAAAAAATTCGGGCACGGTTCAAGAAGGCTGGAAGAGGCAAGGAACAGATTCTCCTCTAGAACCTCCTAGAGTATCCTAGAAAGGAATGCTGCCCTATGGGCATCGTGATATGGATGAGACCCCTATCAGACTTCTGACCTACAGAACTGATAGCATGACAACTTCGTGCTATTTTAAGCTATCAATTTGTATAATTTGTTATGGCAGCAATAGGAAACTAACACAGTAACCCAGAAGATGGTAATAATCCACTCCTACAGGTGAACAGAGCCTGGATTAGATCAGAAGCCAAGAACTGGATAGGGGAAGATGGACACAGGAGCTTCAGTCTGCAGGAATCACAAACCGATCTCTCTACTACTAACACCGATTTGCAAAAATCAGGTGATTTGAAAGCTTGAAAGGCACTAACTAGCCATACAAATGGTGCCTTGGGCAAAATTTAAGTCAGCACACTTCACTGTTCTCAACTTGTCTGATCGTTAAAAGAGCTAGGATGAAAATGTCTCCAAAAATTAAGAATATGAATAAAGTCACAACATGAAAATAAAATCAAATAAAAAGAGAGTGGAGATCCCTGGGTGGCTCAGAGGTTTAGTGCCTGCCTTCGGCCCAGGGCGTGATCCTGGAGTCCTGGGATCGAGTCCCACGTTGGGCTCCTTGCCTGGAGCCTGCTTCTCCCTCTGCCTGTGTCTCTGTCTCTATCTCTCTCTCTATCTCTCTGTGTGTGCGTGTGTGTGTGTGTCTCTCTCATGAGTGAATAAATAAAATCTTTAAATAAATAAATAAATAAAATAAAAAAAAGAAAGAGAGCAATTCATCCCTAAGTTCCTTCAAGAAGCTCATACCACATCACTGAAACAGTTATCTGAATTCTATCCCCAAACCCACAAATACTACAATCTTGGCCTAGTTTTCTGCAGGGGCAGAGACATGTAAGAACCCGTTTAATGGCAGTTTTGAAATGTTTCAACATTTAAACAGAACAACAGTATCTTTCTTTATATTCACTTTTCTCCCTTTCACTTCAGTTCTTTGAATTATTTGTCCTTTACAGACTTTTTTAAAAAGTCCTTTAAACTTCTAAATGGAAATCTACTAGTGAAGGCTGATCCATCAATCAAATCCCATCTACAGGCTGATGGGGACAACATACTACCTCTGCTCTCACCGAAGAAACCAACAGACCAGTTCCAAGAGTGCCTATCCCAAGCTTTTAAAACACATGATCTTATCATTTTTAACACACATTCACTGTAGGCACAGGCAGAAAAAAAATTATAATAAGCATCATTTCTATGACTCCATTAGTTCACTGGCTTCTGATCTTTTCCAGTGGTTGAGTTCTGGCCAGTTAACAAGGTTAGGACTCCTCCAATGTAAGAGCCCAAAACTTTATCACATGCACTTTGTAGAAAGTCAACCTCTGCCTACTTACTCCCATTCCCTGAACATTTCAACATGCAATGATGAGCAGGTAATGTTAAATTCAGACTAGCATTTTAAATTCTTCTATACAATTCTTAGAAAATATTGCTGCTTTTGAGTAATGGAGTTCTTAATAGAAATAAGCATCTTTCGAATAACATCTTTCATGAATATGTTAGTAATTATGTGAATCTATACACATGTTAAAACACATACAGTTATATAGCCAAAAAAAGTTTTGATTATTTTTATCACTATTAAAATTCATGGTTTGTTAATTTAACAAAATTTTAATAGTGATAAAAGTAATCAAAACTTGAATTAATTGGCTATATATAATTCCAGAATCATCCCTATTGTCATTTAGGTTTCCTAGAATGTTTTGCTATTACAAACAGCCATTAAACCAGTGCTTATAAGTGTATTTAATTAAAACTTTACTCATAGTTACAAAAAAAAAAAGAAAAGCCAAAAATGTCAGAGTCTGAAATGTTTATAACAGATCTGAATTCTATACACTTTTGCCCTCCTAAGAAAGTAGTCAGTAGAGTAACTAGTGAGAACGTGTACTCAAGAGTCAGACTGCCTAGGTTTGAATCCCAAATCACTCTTACTGGGTAGGTGTATAACTTCATTAACTTACTTAGACACCTGGTCTCATTGTCCTCATCTAAAAAGGAACACAATAATAGCATCTTCCTCACAGGGCCACTATGAAGAATAAATGAGTTAATATATGCAGATTACTTAGAACTAGGTATGTGGGCACTAAATATTTGCTATAATTAAGGTGATGATACCTTTTCCCCATTAAATTAACCAGTAGAAACAGTAATATTAAAAATATTTCCAAGTGTAACTACAGTGAACTTGAAATAAGGGAACTTTGAAGAGTAGAAGACAGGTAAGAGTTTACAGAACAAACAAAAAAAGTAGAAGAACCCTAAAGTAATGGTGCTTCCTCTCTGTGGTCGAGCAGAACAAGTACAGACAAAAAAATATTATTTCACAAACAGGATAGCTTCCAGCTCTACATGTTCTATTATATTCCTCTTGAAAGCTCATTATTTTTACTTCGTGTTTCAGTTCTAAAGGCACAGCAAGTTTAGCGCAGATGTTTCTGGGGCTTTCCGTCATTCTATATACTATTAATTCTATACATATAAGCCTTGCACAGGTTTATCACATGCAGGTGCAAAGAGAAGTGCCTATCTCACTCACGAGATATAAACTTCCATGAGGTAATCTTGTGCATGCCTTGCTCACTGAAAAGATGATGGGATCATTTTTAGGTGTGACTTAATTATCTCTTACACCTTAGCTAAAAAGCTGCACTTCCAGTGTCATCCTGAAAAAAACAACTGGTATACAAGGAACCTTGGAGAGTGGTTAAATTTGTAATATGCCCAATCTCAAAACAGGTCTTGTGGCCCACTTAAATGTAAGCCAAGTCTTTGTCGGACACTTCATCATAAAAACTGAAGTGACATGTGAGTGGACCTCCAACTATCAGACATAGCTGCTGGCACTGGCCTGGGAAGTCAGAGAATTCTTACTAGATGGAGAGCACTAAACCATTCAAGATAAAGCCTCCACATACAAGCTACTCAGAACCAACAAATTTTAAACTTTCCAATCAGTTCTGAACCAGTGAGGATCTAGCAGGAAGGACAGATGAGACACATTTCAGATATACTCAATCATCCTGATCCAACCAAGAGGGGCCTGAGCATTCACCAACAATTTGTTCTCCCAGATGCAATGGATCTCCACCCTGGCACACAGACTCCCTCTGCAGCAACACACCCTCCCATCCCAGGACCAAAAATTCTCCATGTCCTCATCCTCCTTCCGGAGCTTTTCATCCTGCTGAGGGCACTCTTTCCCTGAAGCCCCTTGAGCAGAAGATGCTCCAGTGAAGACTCACATGTCTTGGAATCTGAAGCTGGTAGTACTTCTGACACTTTATGCCTCTGATGCTGTGTTAAAACATTCACTCATGAAATTCATGCCATTTGGCTACACTGCCTTCTGACTCTTCCCTCAATAAAGCTACCAACCTCTCAGCCACAACCCTCACCCTCTGAAGAGGTGAGCAGTTAGCTTATGGTATCCATCTTGGCCTTGGCTCTGCCATTATCCATCTTCAAAATCTCAGCACTGAGCACAGATGCATTGTCTTCTCAGTCCTTTACTTCCCAGCATGAAATGGCCTCCTAGCATTAGCTCTACCATTAGCTTCTACTCCCATGGCTCACTCCCTGGTCTTTTCACCCCCAGAAACTCCAAGACAAGCACCTTACACACTGATCAACCTGTCGTGAGGCAACTCCAACAGTCTAAATGTCACAGGTCTCTGAAGCTTTCTCATGCCCACCATCTCCCACACTCCCCACCACCCACCACCCTGTCTATATTGCATTTCCCAGCTGGGGTAAACATAGGGTCTATCACCTCATCTAAAATAATGAACATTTAACTCTCTCCTCCTCCATCATCTTACCTCAAACAGTGTACCAACACAAGAACCTCCCTCTATAACACTCCATCTAAAATGGGCTTTGAGCATCTAGTCAACTAACAGCCCCAACCCTGGGTTGTTTGGCCCTTCTGTAAATATCTACAGTACTTTGTCATGACACATACTGCAGTAATCATTCTACATGATAATTCCTTAGTCTGCGTGGCTCCCAGAAGTTGAGAGCTGAGCATTTCACTACTGTATCCACAGTAGTGAAGCCTACTTCAAGACTTGGTTCAACACAGTCAAATACATGCTTTGGAAGTGATAAAAAAAAAAAAAAAAAGAGCAGACAAAAGAGCTCAAAAGCTGATTCTCATGAATAGCAACCATTAGCAAAATAAGATCCAAAAGATACCAAAGAAATATAAGAAATGACACATTGGGACACTGATTTATACAGAATTTCTAAAGTTGTCTGGCAAAATATATCATAATACAAATGAGGGCTGCTATAAATTCACAAATCATTTAAAAATCATTAACAGGGAGAAAGAGCAAAATCATTTTAACTTAATTTTTTTGTGTGTATGAATATGAAGAATAAACATTAGTTCAAAAATAACTGATTTTAAATTGCCGATGATTCAATTAAAAGAACAATGTACTATAAAATCCTAATTTGTGGAGTGAGGAAGAGAAGCAGAGAAATAAAGAAGTTAGAATGAATCCCCACGTAAGTCCAGAGGATAAGCTAGAACTGATTGTCCCCCTAAATCTGGAAAATTAAGACCATTGATATTTCAAGCAAGAGGTAACAAACATCTGATACAATAATGGAAATCCAGGAAAAACTATCCCAGCATCAGAAATAATAGGTACTTCCTTTCTAAATTTAGGTTCACAGACAAACTTGAACTCCCTAAATGCAGTATCTGTATTTGCACGCTCTACTCCATAAAAATGGAAAGAAAAAAATAAAGACTGAAATCAGCATTGTTTTTCAGCATAGAAATGTTTTACCTGCATGAGTTTGGTGTCGTGTCCAGTATAAACAACTATGCCAAAGACCCACTGAGTATTTCTAAGCTGTGTACCTCTTAATAAGATCTGGTCAGGCCCAAGGGGAACAGGGCTAAAAATAAGAAACAACATTTATATTTAATGATAGTTTGATAAATGAGCATGAGCTTTCCCCCTTAAACATAAACCCACAATTAACCAATTAATTCGATCATTTCTTTTAGTCAAATTTGAACTGTTTCACTGAGACACAGGAGCAATAAAGGTTACCACTGCCTTCATCTACCAAAAAAAAAAAAAAAAAAAAAAAGACCCACAAAAATATTTTATCCTATCAATTCATCACTACAAGAAAAAAATATATGTATATATTATTATCATATATTGTTTTCTTAGAAAATGTTAGAGGGATTTGTATTCTTTTATAACCCAGTTATAGAACTCCACACCCAAAAAAGAAATTGCTAAAATAACCAGGAGCTTATTCATTTAGAAAACTCAGTTTAGTTTTTAGACTATAAAGCTAGAATATCAAATTTGTCAAGGATGACTTAATGGTTAAATAAAGGGCTGAGTGATAATTTAGAAATTCAAAATGGCTCTGCATGCTAAATGAAAACCAAGAAACCAGTCACAACTGCCATAGTTATTTTGGGTTGATTCCCACAGTCAGGTCCTTCCCTTTGGGTCTGTTCAAAATATAAAGGTGGGAAGAATCGGTAAGGAGCATACAGATTAAAGACAGGCAGAAGGAAGAAACTGCACCCCAACATAATGACAAAAATGACTCTCCAACAATCAAACAAATGCCAAGAGGACGAAGACAACAGAATAGAGACCACAGGGCAGTGAATATTCCAAAGGAAGAGTAATTGCTGTTCCTTCCACTCAATAAAAACAAATGCTCTTAGAAGAATGCTAGTCAAAGGAAAAAAAAAAAGATATTTCTCTAATAAACAGATTAGCTCTTATAGACCTGACATGCTTCTCTTCTGCTTTTCTAGAAAGTTTTATGCAGCCCAAACCACCTCTCCTTCCTGGTAGGTAAATACACACAGAAAAACAGTCAGTGCCGATAATCTCATTACAGACCCAGGCTGTTTTTATTGACAAAAATCAGTTTTTTCCTTAAATTTAAGGGAAAGAAGGTTTATATTGATGGAAATTGTGCTTCAGGAAAAGCTCAGTCTCTCATATCTAAGCTAAACCAAGAAATTTCACGGTTTTAAAATATTATGAAATCAAAAAAACAAACTGATATTTTACCTAGGTTCCAGTAATTCCTGGTCCCATTTAAGAACTAACTAACTAACTAAATAAATAAATAAATAAATAAAACGAAGAAAAACTAAAGTGTTACCTTTTCCCATCAACATGCAGGTTTCCAGTGAAGTCATAGAGGTGGCGGTTGGGTCCCTCACATTCTATAGTTCCAGATAACTTCATCAATACTTCCCTTGTTTGCATGTCAGCAGTGTGACTTAAACCCTAAGACATTAAACCAAAAGAGGAAACTGAATACAATCTTCCAGGGTCAAAGACAACATTCAGCATCCCCATTGCTAATCCAAAGGAAATAATGTATCATCTAAAACAGGAGTAACTGGGAAAGGTAACAAATCAAGCTCCCAGAGCCTCAATATAGACTTCCAGGCAGCCTTTGCCACAGCACCTAATGCAAAAGTTTACAAAGAATTTAATGAAGTGCAAAGATTCTCCCACTATGTTGGGAACATCCATGTTCAAGGAACCACGTACTCAAGCACCTTGCACAGAGCACTCTATTAGCTCTACTTTAATACAAACGCAAAAACATTCATAAAAACAGAATAAAGCATTCTTTTAATATAGTATTTTATTCGTACCAGTATTATTTCTAATACTTAGCAATTCTTTAAACAAACAAACAAAATCTACCTAAATCAAGTATCTAAGGTAGAAAAGAAAGACAGGTGGACAGAACTATCAAATTCAACTTTATGTAACAGAAAATTTAAATGCCAAATGCTTAAAATTCATATTATAGTAAAGAACATTTTTCATTCTAGAATTAAAATATATAGTAAGAACAGCTTTAAGGCTGTACTTCTATATAGAAATTTTGTGTCTAATATATTACTCTCTAGAATTAAAGTCTCAGTTACAACAACAATGTAAAGTAAGGTGTCCAGAGCTTGTCTAGAGCATCTCTCCATATAGCTGATGCCTTTTTCACCACATGGCTCAACCTAGATGATGGGATCTCTTCCCCCCTGCACTAACAGACACAGATCTAAGACATAAATTAAGGCAAGATACCCTTTGTAATCCATACATGAGTGAAGCTCACTTTTTCTAACTCTGCTGTCCCTCTCAAGGGGTTCCCTTCATACTAAAGGCACATGTTTCCCATGGGTTCTATTACGGTGAAGGCATAACTCTAACAGACCATTTTTCTCTAGAAAAAGACTAACTAGTACAGCAGACCAAATTCACAGTTTGGACCTCCATAACAACGCAAGTCATAAAAGATTACTTTACCTGACGTATTTTAAGGTTCGTCTCTCCATCTAGATTAGCTGTTTCAACATAACACATTGCCTGAGGTTCACTATGGAGAGAGAAATTTAAAAAGTCCAAGTTTAGTCATGTCTCCTCCACAAATTCATAGCTCACAAAGTCTCTACCATGGAAATTGTGTCTGCTGACTGGCCTTCAACAACCTTTGTAGTAAGTGACCAGAAAGACACTCGTCTCTGAGGCTCAACACCAACACAAAGTTATTTGCCCCATGATCCACCTTTATGGCCCCCATATAATGGCTACTTGAACTTAGGTAGCAGAAATAACTGAAAAAGAATGAGAAGAGGACTGGTGGGTTAAGGGAAACACAGTATGTGCCAACTCAGACCCCACTACTGTGTTTGAGTGACCCTTAGAGTCTGAGACTTGGCCTGCTCCTGACCAAAATAGCTACCCTAGACACAGCTGGTACAAACACATCCTTTGAAAAACATTACAGCCCGAGTTCAGGAATGAAGACACAGGCTTGACAGGCTTTGTCTTCCTGGCACCTTCTACTATGTCAACAGGTAACTTTGTAATCAAAACGCCTAATTTTAAGGACAGAACACTTGAAGAATAACAATAAACATGGCAGGGGTGCCTGGGTGGCTCAGTTGGTTAAGTGTCTGCCTTAGGCTCAGGTCATGATCTCAGGGTCCTGGAATAGAGCCTTGTTGTCAGGCTCTCTGCTCATCGAGGAGTCTGCTTCTCTCTCTCCCTCTGCCACTTCCTCTGCTCATGCTTTCTTTCTCTCTCAAATAAATAAACAAAATCATTTTTTTTAAAGAAAAGCAATAATAATGGCAGATACTGTGTATTGCTACCTCCAATCATCGAGGTTAGATGCAGAGTTAGTGGTTAAGAGAATGGAGTCTGCAACCCACTGGCTAAGTTAAAAATCCCCTACTGCTACCTTTATAGGCTGTATGGACTTGGAAGTTGTTTAATCTCTATTTTCTTGTGCATAAAGTAGGGATGGCAAGGGTTTGGAGGAAGATTAGATGGGATGATGTACTCAGCAGAGTGCTTAGCACAATGTACAGACTCAAACACTAATAAGCATCCTGAAAACACCCTATCCACTCAAACAAACTCATATTAGAACTAGGTTTTCTGAGGGTTACAGTGAAAACTCATACACCAAACTGTCAAGTGATCCACATTTCACTATTTCTGTTGTTACCAATCAATAGGGATAAATATGAGTCCTGCTGTATGTATATGGTGCTTTTCCTTCTTTATAGGCCTGGGATCCTATTTTTAAACCTTTTATCTCGAGCAGAAAATTCATGCTAAGGCATAAAAAAAATGTAAAATCAAATCCAATGAAAGAAACACTGTCTGCATTCAAAGAAAATGCCAACAGTATGAGTATCTAGGATTCCCAGCAGCATATAAACACAGAAGTTTTAGTCTTAGCATAAAATTTAATTTTGAACTCATAAAAAGAAGTTTATTCATGTCCTAATTGTAGCATACCCTCTTTGATATATACTTTTATATATCAAGCCAAGGAAAAGTCAAGGACTGCATGGTCCATTATTCATGTCACTTAGTGATTGGTGATACCTTTCCAGCACAAAATTACCTGGAGAACATAGCAATAGCCCTTGGGCATAAAGGGGGACACAGAGTGGACGAATGAAGGGAGAACACCAACTGCAGGTCATGTCTAGCCTGCAAACATGGCCCGGATCTCCGAGCAGTTAGTAAAGGAGTCCCTGGCTCCATGGGAAGTCTCCTAGCTGGACTCACCAGGAGACTGGTTCTCAAGCCTCAGAAAAGCTGCATGCAATCTCGTGTTACTGATGGACTCACGCCACTGCTCTGGAGCATCACATGAATGAAGAATAGCCTAGAAGCCCTATGAGACTAAAATAAATCAATAAATCTAAGTGTTCTACCAAAGCACAAGGGGATGAATGGGAGAAAGAAAGGTGGGAACAAAAAGGCAAATGACAAGTAACAGAAGAACCCTCCAGAGAGAGAAAACTGTTGCCTGGGGGTTGGAAAGAAAAGAGGTGCTTGTGATTCCTGTAGTCACCATCTAATGCTTAATTGTTCTTCACATTTATTTCAAACACTGTGGCCGCTCGCACACCTGACCTGGAGGAGAGCAGGGCCATGTCTGCTGGGAGGTACTGTCCATTGATGACCTTCACAATGTCTCCCACGGCCACCTAGAAAACCAGGGACAAGGACAGAGGAGCATGAAAAACAAGAATGCACAGTGATTAAGGGGGCTAAATATTTGAAGAAAAAATTTCTATATAATTATGTCATGAAGCTTAAGACAGAAGCCCAAAATATTTTCCTTGACAAGAACAGAAGGAAAATATTTCAGTACAAATGGTAACACTGCCTTTCCACTATGACACTGAATGAAAAAGAAAAAAAAAAAAAAACAAAAACAGAAAAGGAGAGCAAGAAAAGAGGAGAATCAGAACAACTATTAAGGTTTCATTTTGTTACGGTTATTCCATCCACTTGCAAATTCCACTCTGGAACTCTGGAACAATCCTACAGCTGTCCACAGTAGGGGAGAGTGGTTAAGTGCACAGCTCCAGAGCCAGCTTGAATACTGGGCTCAAGTACCCCGGCTGGACTCTTTGCTAGTCCTGTGTAACCCAGAGCAAGTTATGTAAACTCTGTGTGCATCAGTTTTCTCATCTATATATAAAAAAAGGTTGACATCACATATTTCATGCAGTGATTGCAAGGATCAACTGAGTTAACACATATATTTTCTCCATTTTACAAATGGGGAGACTGAGACTCAAAGAGAAAGAATTTGATCAAGGTCACACAGCCAATGAGTGTTAGGCCCAAGATTCAAAACCAAGCAACTAGCCAGTGGTCGATTATACGGCAATACTAAATTCATCCAACAACAGTGCATTTAAGAGGTCCCCTGGAAATATGCCTCTTAAAACAGAGAAGATTTGTACAGCATCAAGAACTTGCCTAAAAAAAGAGTCACAGCCAAAATCAGAGACCACCTAGGGAAACAGCATAGGTGCTTAAAAAAAAAAAAAAAAAAAAAAAAAAAAAAAAAAGCCTTAACCTGCTGAACATGAACACTGTGCCCAAGGGTTTGTAAATGCCTTAAATGACATCACAGAAGCACCCAGTTAGGTAGAATATGAGCTTTCAAGTCAGGCAGGCTTAGGTTCAAATCCAAGCTTCATGGACACACTAGCCTTGGGATCTTGGCAAGCCCTTCACCTCCCTGAGCTCCAGCATCCTCACTTATAAAATGGAGAAATATCAATACTTACCTGTAGGCCTGGTGCAGTGATAAAGGAAGCATATGCAAGCACCGGGAATGAAACAGGCATGTGCTAACTGCTAGTCTCTACCAGCAGGAGTGTAACCAAATGGACACTAGGAGTGTGAAAGAGAGGCCATGATTCTCAGCACAAGAATAAAGGCTGTTCTCACCACACATGAGTAAGTTCAAAACTCAAAATGGGCATCTAGGCCTTGCTTCTTATTCTAACACAAGTTACTATTCTCTCAGAAATCAAGAATTTCAAACAGAATACTTACGAAATACTTATGAAAGTAATATCTATGAAAGACTACTGGATCTTGTAAGGTAGGAGAATGGGCCTGGCAGGTGCCTATATTTAACTTTTTATTAGGAAAAAGGAAGGTTTACTAAAAATATCTCCTGCTAGTGCTCTGAATCGTTTATCAAAGCATGTATGTAGGGAAGTCAGGAATTAGGCTCGATATTAGAAGGGGGGGGGTGTTAAATTCCAGATCCACTGTACATTTGAACTTAGTATCAACTTAAAGGCAAAAAGAAGGTACATAAGTATATTCCATATTCTACAATAAAGAGAATATCAGGGAATAGAAGCTACAGAGCTATCTTAACAACCACCAGTACAAAAGCAAGGAATGCTTAGGAAAATTGAAAATGTTTTTAAATGTAGAAATATTTTATGTGAATAGTTTAATTACATAGAAAAAAATCAGAAGAAGCAGTTAATTAAAAACTAGAAAGGAAAATTGGTCATGTTTTCCAAAGAAAAAGGGCAGTGGATTTTTTGCTAATTCAGTGGGAGGACAACGGAAATTATGGCTTTCTCCCATCTTAGTTACTTGAATAAAGAAATATTCATATCCCAGTAACAAAGTACTAAGAAGTTTCATGTGCATAAAAAACTACTTAGCTGGAAACATTTTTGAAAATGATTTTCTATTTGGCATTCTTGGGCATGGTTGTCCCTTGAGTGTGTGAACTTTCTTGAGTGAGAATTCTTAAAGGTGAGAAGGAGCCCCTTGTAGATCCCTGAATCCACTCTAGCCTCAGAGGATTTCTCAAGCTTCTTCATTTTGAAAAATAAGCTCAAAGGTCTTCTCAAAGTCAAGCAAAGCTATCGAGCTGCACCAAAGAACTGCCTCCCAGCATTCACTAACTATCCGGCTATAGCCCAGGGGATTGCCAACTCAAGCTTTAGCATTTCAGATTAGAGCTGTATCACTTTAGGAAGCTTAAAGATAGCCAGGTCCACCTTGCCTGACATCTCTGGTGTTTGATATCTCTCATCGCCTGTCTTCTCCCATATTCTCATCCTTGTTTCAAGCCACACTGCAGATGTGCCTGGCTTTCCTTCCCAAACACTTCAGACTTTCACCCACTTCCCTCTGTTTTGAATAGCATTTCCCTTAAGATAGTTACCCCTCATTCATCCTTCAAAAGAACACCAGAACATCACACAAGGGAAGCCTTTGCTCATCTGAACTGATGGATCTAGGCTGGTCATCTTTCCCATATGTTCCAGAAGCACCTGAAGCATGCCCCTACACAGAGCTCAGCACCTGCACTGCATTCTCTCCAGCCGCCTGCCACTCCCACTGCATCAGTGGTTTAGGGGTGTAATCCCTGGACCAGCAACATCAGCTTCACCTGGGAACTTGTTACAAATGCAAATTTTAGGGCCCAATGGAACTCCCAAAATCAGCCCACACAGCATTCATTGTTAGACCGGCTAGTCAAGCAGATGGGATGCCCAGCGAAGGCTGAGAACCACGGTAGGCAGCTTCTGAAGGGCAGGGGCCATGCTTTATTTAGTTATGCTTTACTGCATCTCCAGTACTTAACACCATCTCTAGGACATACTAACAGTTCTATTTAAATGAACAAAAGCATTTTAGTTGAAATAAAAATATACATGACAAAGCATATAACAGGTATTGAGTTTGGGATTTTTTTAACTTCAAATGTGTGTGGGAAGTGGTAATGAGCCTTAGGAGTCTGTGAGGCCATCGACTCCTCAACCCAGAATTCAGAGATTATCACTCCATTTTCTACTCTTTCAAAGAGTGCAAACATCCCAAATCTAAATCATTCTTTACTCTTACTCATTCTGAGGCATGAGGGTGGCAGGAAGAACTTAGAGAAACAGAAGCCATTCCTAAATGCAGTGGGAATCCTTGAACCCTCATAGCACTGGGAGCATTTCTAACTTCTGTGAGGTCAAGAATTTCCAACCACCTGACCAGGAACCGGAGACTTCCAAATAAGAGGAAGGTCAATAAGTATTTGCCTTATAGGACTTCAAGACTGCTATCAAGGTTAAGGTGTTATCATGAAACACTATAAAGAGACTTCATAATTCTCTTAAACAAAACAAAAACTAAACCAAGGGCTGTAGTTAATGTATCACAGGCATTTTGCAGAGTAAAAGATCATAGAAGCATTTTTAATTGCTGCTTATTAAATGGTTAGCAAGAGAAACTATTGTTAAGTGAGGCTTCAAAAAGTAATTTGTTTTCAAAATTACGTTAATCAGCTTCAAATACTGAAGTCATTAGAGTCACTCTCCAAAAAAACCTTGTGACCATTAAGAAAGTCCAGGTAAAACAGAGGCTCACTTAAAAAGCTAACTTTATCAGATACAAGACACCCAGATGTCACAAGCATATTTCTTCCACCTTTTCTACTCATCACTATAAACAACCAAAAAAAACCTCAAAATAAAACAAAAAAACCCTCATCCATCCCCAAGCCCTCCAAAACCTCATGTTTCCAGGGACGTGGAGGCAAACCCTTCTCACTACTGTAAAGAGCAGTGACAGCTGGTCATGACAACCAATTTCAGGTTCCACACAGGATGGTTTCCAAGCCTATTTCACCCCTGCTTACATTTCACAGTAATCCTAAACCCAAAACTCTTCCCACCAAAAACATTAGAAGTGAGGTTCTGGGCAGCCTGGGTGGCTCAGTGGTATCAGCGCCGCCTTCAGCCCAGGGCCTGATCCTGGAGACCCAGGATCAAGTCCCTCATCGGGCTTCCTGCATGGAGCCTGGTTCTCCCTCTGCCTGTGTCTCTGCCCCTCTTTCTCTCTGTGTGTGTCTCTCATGAATAAATGAATAAAATCTTTAAATTAAAAAAAAAAGTGAGGTTCTCCAAAGTTAGAAAATCTTTTAAAAACTTGATTTAGATTAGTCTAAGAGAAGACCAGGGAAAAGATTTCTTGGACTGGAATTGGAAACTAGAGAATGCTTTGATATTTCAGAAATATCCATCAAGGAGCAACAAATTTCACAACTGAAAACGGAAACAGTAAGCACTTTCCAGAAGAAGCAGGGAAACTAAGTCAACATGTAGTGGTTCTACCTAAATCTCGTGGGAAACTCCACAATGTAAAATTTACATTAGGGATGACCAATGTCTTAACTCGAGCTTTATCTATTGCAGTCAATACTAGCAATTAATTACAAGTCCCCAAACCTGTACTTTCTGCAGATCTTTAAAATTAATTTTTACCTCTTTCCACATAATGGTATGCCACATACCATTTCTTAACACTGAAAAAGAAAAAACAATGTACCAGTTAATATTGGTAACAATCAAAATAAATCAGCTTTCCAAAATCTAAAAGGCTCCTTTCAAAATTCCACTTATTAATTCCAACATACCATATCTTGAGACATAAAGGCACATCACAGCAGTCCCCAAAATGGAGCCCCAAGCCATGTACCATATATACATTAATGCATACACATAAATATAGGTATATGCATATAAGTTAAATCTAGCTATATTTATCCCAGAAGAAAAATATCACCCTATTGTTACAAGATTAAATACGTACACACAACACAGACCTAAAAATCAATACAATAAAAAATAGAGGTAAGGAGCAATTATAGACCAAGGATGTGAATGCATGGACTTTTTATAGACCTAAAATAGGCCTGAAAATTCCACCTTTTCCAAACTTCTAAAAGACACAAATTCTATTCAAAGCTTCACAGCCAGGACTCACATTTTGTTGGACTGGTTTGTAATTTTTGCTATTTCTTTAAAATATTTTATAGATCATTTCCCTCAACTTACCTCAATATCATTAGCTACTTATTTAAAATGCCTTAAGTTTTCTAGCAGAAAAAGTGATTCAGCCTGGTGTCTTACCTATCGTTTTCTTTTTGTTCACTGCATTGTCTGCCTTATGCCGCTTCTGTTATGAAAAAAAAAAGAAAGAAAGTTCTTAGATTCAAAAGTTCCAAATGAATAATTGAAATAGCAACAACAGATCAGGAAAGAAACAGGACTCAAGGAAACGGACTAGCAGCAATGGTAAGGCTGCAAGACTCAGCTTAGAGGTCTGTGACCCAACAGCCTCACTAATCCACAAACAAATGTAGCAAACATGGATGCAGTCTATGCTAGTGTCAACCATGACATTTTGGCTCCAACAAGGAACAAGCACTCTGAAGTATGAAACTTTTCACTCCTTATTTGTTTAAGATGAGACTAAAAGAATTATTCAGGATAATAAACCCAGCAACAACTGAATTCATTTTATTGGTAAAGAATTTTGGACATAAAGTACCTTTGAATTGCATTCCATTTATTCACCTATTCCCAGAAAAATGTAAGTGTGTGAGTGTATGTGTGTGCGTGAGAAAGAGAGACACAGGGGTGGGGGAGGGAGAAAGAGAGAGAAAGAGGGAGAGAGAAAGGGTGGAAGGAGGGAGGGGTAGGGAGGAAAAGAAAGACCCTGCAGACAAGACCACAGATAGGAAAAAGGGAAGAAAGCACGAATATGGTTGTAGCCAATGAGCCTGGAAATACACCAAGATAAGTCTGAGGGGAGACAGGACTCATAAAATGACCTCAGGCACAGCCAGCCCAATGCTGTGATACTAGGCAGCAATACCATCCTTTTGCTACCCAAATTAGCAAGCTGTAAAGAAGGATATAAGGAACATCAGTAATAAAAACCAAAGAGGGTTCACAGAGCTAACATTTGAAAACACAGTCTGAACTACTGAAATACTATCTAAGTATTTAAGACACTGTGTGTACATGTCCCTTCCCCTAAAATGCCATCAAGAGCCTTGAGAAGTCAGTTAAGCTATTGACCAATTTCTTAACTTCAATGAAAAAACCAAAGCAACAAATAAGTTACAAGTTATGTTCAATACAATGTTTTTATTATATGAAAGCAAAAACTTACAAAATCTTCTACAATCTCTTTGATGCCTGCAATTGTTAAAATAATGATCAATGGCACCAGGGTGGTATATCTTCCTGTTGGAGATACATCTGGAATTTGCTGTAAGACAAGAGACCAAAAGAGGGAAGTTGACAAATTAAAATTTTTCAATCAAAATCCTCCCTACAAAAAAATATATGACACCACTCACTTTTTGGAAATTCTGTTACATTTCTGTTATACCAAAGTAATTATCTTCTTTTTAAAAACTAGCTACACATTTTACATATCTTAAAAATTTTATCTAACATTGTATATCTGTTTAGAACTGAAAAGGGGTTAAAATTATGACCGTATGGTAATTTTTCAATGCCTCTTTTAGTAACTGCAATTATCCTTATGGCAAGATCTAAAGAAGTCAGCCTTTATGCAGAGATACTGTCTGTGCACGAAAACGATGTTTGGATAAGGGGACAAATTACATTTAAGTATTATGACGCTTTTTCAGTTAAGCGACCTTTTAGCAAAATCTCATTTTGCATGTAATTAACCTTATGAATTTTAAATAACTTCTTTAAAAACATTACCTGTAATAAGGCAATGAAGAGGAAGAAGGCATTAGCAGCTCTTCTAATCTGCTCATACAAGAATCGAGGTAGAAACGTCAACACACTGTACTTGGCCGTACTAGAAGTATAAAGGAAAATACTACTATCAGCTACAGATGTAAATTCTTAAAAGAAAATGAAAAGTTTCAAGAGTTTTACAAGTGGTTTTAAGAATAAAATATTTCAGAATCATGACAAGAAAATTGCTATGCTGGCCCTGTCCCTCAAAGATTTAGTAAAAGGACACACCTGACAAGAAAATCTTCTAAGTTTTCAAACTTAGATATATTTACTATTCACACAGTATAAGCAGAGAGATTTACTCGCCTTCCAGGAGCTACAGTACGCATATCAAGAATATTTGTTAGGGTGCCTGGGTGGCTCAGTCGGTTGAGCGTCTGACTCTTGTTTTGGCTCAGATCATGATCTTATGGGTTGTGAGATCAAGCCCCATGTGGGGCTTTGTGATCAGCAGGAGCCTAATTGACATTTTTTTCTCTCTCCTTCTCCCTCTGCCCTTCCCCCTGCACCTGCTCTCTTTATCTCGCTAAAATAAATAAATAAATCTTTTTAAAAAAAGAATATTTGTTAAAGGAAGATATGCTTCAAGAATCCCAAAACAGAAAGAGGTACACATTCCAAATATAGCAAAAGACACGAACACTGAAATAGAGTGAGATAGAAACACCAATTAAGTGATTCACACAAGCAAGTAGAATTATTCTAGGGTTTGTGATGTATAACAATTCTTAATATAAAGCCACTGATTCCATATAGCAAGTCAACTCCATAAAGGATGCCCTGGGTCCCAGGCATATGTATAACAGGTCAATGTGTCCCTCCAGATACCTACCAGGGGTGTTTTTTTTTGTTCAACCACACCCGAATAAACTCTATTCCTATCACACCCTTTGCTCATGCTTGTTTGGAATTTTTTTCCAGTCTTATTGAGAAATAATTGACATACATCATTGCATAATTTCAGGTGTACAGCAGGATGATCTGATTTACATAACTGTGAAATGATTACCACAGTAGGTTCAGCTAATATCCATCTTCTCACATGGGTACAAAAAAAAGGGGGGGGGGGAATTTAACTTTCATATATATCATACAGTACGGGCAGCTACTGCATCATATTGTATATTACATTCCTTGTACGTATTTATCTTACAACTCAAAGCTGTACTTTGTATCACCTTCCCACCCCCCACCCCACCTCCCACTTCTGGGAATCAGAAGTCTTATCTTTTTCTATGAGTTTGGGTTTGTTTTGTTTTGTTTCTTTAGATTCCATGTGTGAGACAGGTCTTGCCATTCTGATTTCCTTAGTATGTCTTCAAGGTCTGCCCATGTTGAAAATGATAGGATTCCCTCATCTTCTATGGCTGAGTATTATTCCACTTTATGAATATATTACAACCTCTCCAATCCATCAATGGACACTTAGGCCGTTTCCATGTCTTGGCTATTGTAAACAATGCTGCTATGAACATGGTGGTGGAGATATCTTTTTAAGTTTGTGTTTTCATTTCCTTTGAATATATTCCCAAAAATTGAACCGCTAAATCATAGGGTGGTTCTATGTAATTTTTTGAGGAAACTGCTTACTGTTTCCCATAGTGGCTGTACCAGTTTACAGTCCCACAAACAGTGTTCCCTTTTCTCTACATCAATGCCAGCATTTGTTATCTCTTATCTTTTTGATGATGACTATCTCAACTGGTGTGATGTGATAGATCCTACGGTTTTAATTTGTATTTCTCTAATGACTAATGATGCTGGGCATCTTTTCATTTGCCTCTTGACTTTTCATATATCTTCTTTGGACAAATGTCTATGCAAGTACTTTGCCCATTTTTTAAATAGATTGTTGTTATTGCCATTGAGCTGTATGAGTTCTTTATATATATTACATATTAGCCCTCTATCAGATATATGGTTTGCAGATACTTTTTCCCATTCCAAAGGTTTTCTTTTCATTTTATTGATGGTTTCTTTTGCTGGGCAGAAGCTTTCTAGTTGTATGTAGTCCCACTTTTTATTTTGTTGCTCGTGCTTTAGATGTCACATCCAAAAAATCATCACCAAAACCCATTCAAGGAGCTTTGTTCCTATGTTTTTTCCTAAGAGTCTCATGGCTTTGAGTCCTCTGTTTTAGTCTTTAATCTACTTCAAATTAATTTTTGTAAATGGTGTAGAATAAGGATCCAGTTTCATGCTTTTACACGTGAAAATCCAATTATCCCAGCACCATTTATTGAAGAGACTGTCTTTTCTCCCTTGAGGATTCTTGGCTCCCTCTCCAAGTATCAGGGGACCATATAAGCTTGGGTTCATTTCTGGGCTCTTGATTCTGTTTTGTTGGCCTATTTGTCTGGTTTTTTTATGCCAATACCATACTGTTGTGATGACTATGGCTTTATAGTATTTGAAATCAGGAAGTGTAATACCTCCCACTTTGTTCTTCTTTCTCAGAATTTCTTTAGCTATTTGGGGTCTTTAGTGGTTCCACATAATTTTAGCAGTGTTTTTTCTACCTCTGTAAAAAAATGCTGTTAGAATCTTGATAGAGCTTATGTTGAATTATAGATGTTCACATTTTTGCTTGGGGACATCCTCTCTCACCTACATGGTCTCTCCATAACTAAACTGCCCTTCCCATTTTACTCTCCCATTCAAACATATCTTCCATTAAGTTTGATAAAATCACAAAGACTCTTCTTCCTCTAAGTCCACAGGGTGGTATTTACGACCAGACATTAACTGGTCTCTGCTTTGTTTTATATTTTATTTATCTATCCCCAGAATAGATTCTGGGAACATTAAGAATGCTTACTTCAACTTTGTATGTTCCCACCACACATCAGATAATCAACGAACAATGAAATAATCCAAAGGCATAAACTGAGAATCTGAAGGGGCAAAATAAATCATTGGTCTTTTGGCTGCTCAAAGATTTATCCATAAAAATACCTGCTTGACTCCTAGCTTGCCTTCTAAGGACATGATTCTGAGCCAAGCCTTAACTGAAATAGATGGTAGCAAGATTACCTAGCAGGTTTCAAATACACAACAAATTAGAAGCACCAAAATAGAAGAGCAAAGGGTCTTCTTTTGCTTAAGGTATTAAATATATATATTAAAAAATATATTAAAACCACTGTTAAGACAGTTTAAACTTAAAGATTCTGACACTTGAAAGGATATCACTAACTAGCTAGAAAATGTGCTTGCATGGAGCCCCTACTCACTTAGGAAGCCTTTGGGGTATAAGATGTCAGTAGAAAAAAATTTTTTAAAGATTTTATTTATTTATTCATGAGAGACACACAGAGGGAAAGGCAGAGACACAGGCATAGGGAGAAGCAGGCTTCCTGTAGGGAGCCCAATGCGGGACTCAATCCCAGGACCCCGGGATCATGACCTGACCTGAAGGTAGATGCTCAACCACTGAGCCCTCCAGGCGTCCCAACACTGTAAAATTTTGCCAGACAGAAGAAACTGGCTCAAATCAAGCTTATTAAAGTGTAGGGAAAATATATCAAATTCATGTACATAATAAGCTCATGGTACAAAGTTCTATGCATTCCTTTATGGTGTACTGACCATTGAAATAAAGCAAACAACATTTATCATAAAGAAAACATGAAAATTCACACACTCTAAGACTAGAAAGCATTTTATATGGCAGTTTGACTATAATATTTGAACCCTACATTCCATCTGTACAAAACAGACATGCACACATACAGTTGGCACATGACCCCATCTATGTGTGAACATTTCTGACTTGAGTAAAGTACTAAGTGTGCTTAAGTGTGTTTAATGGGACCCACATGTCTCTGAAATGCCATAAAATTAAAGGTTTGGAGCAGAAAGAGATCCCATTTATGTGAGAAAACCAAAGATGGGGAAGGAAAGCATACTAACTTTTATTCTAGTTGAAATAGAAAAATGAGTCTAAAATATTTTCAAACTGAAATAGAATGAGCATAATCAATAATTTAGAGAAACTGGCATTCATCCAAGAGATGGCTACTGTATAGTAAAATAATAATCTTGATATACAACCTGATGTGTCCTGTTTAAAACACATAAAACTACAATCAGCTAAAGGCAGCACCCATCATTCTACCAGAAGAGTTTAGGATAGTGCTTCTCAAACTTAAAGATGCATACAAGTCACCTGGGGATCTTGTTAAAATTTATTAGAGTTCTTCAGATAAACAGGACCAACAAGAATGTATACACGCAGAGAGAGAGAGAGAGAGAGATTGAGAGAGAGAGAGAGAGAGATTTTAAGGAGTTGGTTTACACGATTATGGAGGCCTGACAAGTATAAAATCTTCAGGGTGGGCTGGCAGACTGGAGACCCATGGGAAGATCTAGTGTTGCCTTTCATATGTCAGCAAAGCTGCCTGATGACAAAATTCCTTCTTGTCTAGGACAGTCAGACTTTGTTCTATTCAGGCTTTTCAACTGACTGGATGAGGTCCGCCCACATCAGAGGGTCACCTGCTGCATTCAAGGTCTAACAATTTAAATGTTAATCTCATTCAAAAACACCTTCCCAGAAACATCTACAATAATGTTTGACCAACATCCAGGTACCATGACCAGTCAAGTTGCATATGAAATTAGCCATTAAATCTATATTCAGGCCCATTCTGAGTGGGCCTGAGATTTTTATTAGATTTCTAAAAAGTTCCAAGTGAAGCCAATGCTGCTGGCCCAAGGTCCACACTCTGACCATCCTTGAACAGGTAAATCTGTCCAAATCTCCTATTTGAAGTCAATCCAGCTGAACACTATTAAGACATAAAAGGATAAGAGCCATTTACCATCCACTGTATCAGGGGAAAGAAATATTCACAGGGAATGAGTCACCCTCAAAAGATTCCCACTCAAACCACATATGTCAGCAAGCCTGCCGGCATGGCTGTTAACAACAAGGACAGGCTCTGGGTGCAAGCAGTCCTTGGTATTTAGCACATCTTAAAGCCTGGGAAAGGGGAACAAATGACCAGGAGAAAACAAGCATTTCCTGTGGTTCACTCAGGTTCCCTCTAAACATGTTAGACCAGTGTTTCCTGAAATTGAGTGACATGAGGAATGGCCATGGGTTTGTCAAAATCCACCCCTCCTGCCTTTAACAGATATTTACTGAGCCCCATCTATATACTAGGCACTGTGCCAGACACTGCAGAGAACCAACCAGTCAAGAATATATATCCTCAAGGGAATTACATTCTAGAGGAAAAATAGGTTTGGAAAAAATATACTAGAGGATAGATGTGATAAATAGTGTGGAAGAAAATAAATCAGAGAAGGAGGATACAGAGGGCTCCAGGGGTGGGGGTATGGGGCTGGGGGAAGGAGCACAATTCTCAATGGCATGATCAGGGAATGTTCCACTGAGAAGGTGATGGGTGTGCTAAGAACTGAAGGAGGTGAATCATCAGGAACCTCCACGTGGGGACACAGGGGAAGAGCGTCACAGAGTAAGAGAACAGCAACCGTAAAGTGCGCAGTGGGAGAGCTTGAGTTGTTCCTTCTGTGGGAGGGATAGGAAAGGGACAATGTGGATGGAGCTATGTGGAGAAGTATGAAGAGACCAGCATGGTCACATGCTGGCCATTTCTTCTCAGGAACGAGAAGCCTCCAGATTCTAAGAAGACAAAACCTGACAACAGCAGCAACCAGTAAACTCCCTCCTCTGGGGAACTTGGTTCAGCAGGGGTGGAACTCAGTTATATGTATGGTAGGCATGCTCCTCTTGGATACTCTAAAGATCTGGTGAATATGGGAAACAATCTATGTAGAAAATAGGGACTGGCAAAAATGTGGGTCTGGGGCTCCGCATGCTACAAATCACGAAACAATGTGGAAGTCTGATCTCCAGGATGCAGCACAAAGCAAGAACCCAGACATGTTGCTTGTGCTTGACTTTCTTGTAGTGAGAAAAACTGAAGTTGACAAGTGTTCTCCAAAGGCAAACCTAAAATGCAGTAACTGCTCAAAGTGTAACCTCCCCCTAAAACAAGCCTCCCGTAACCCAGAACTTAAACTAGCTTAACATCATCTTTGAAATGTAAGCGGAAAATCCACCTGACGTATACATATAGCCAAAAAAGCAAGCATTGTTTTTATTCTCCTACATTACACGAGCAAATACTTTTCTTGCGTGCCCAATGCACAGTAAGTGTTCAATACTGACTGAAAGAATCAAGGGCTCTTTTAAATAACTCTCCATGGAAGGCGGACTATGAGCTAAGCCTGTCCTCCATGATCATGTTCTGGAAATTTCCATTCCACTCAGGCCCTGTAAGATGCCATCCACCTTTCTCCTCTCAAAGTATTCACTCAGCAAGGAGTTCTGGGTTATTGCACAGAAGACAAGAAAACACAGTGTCCTAAGAAGGTTGGTCATGTCTGCATAAATAGCTTCATTCATTTATCACTTAGTGTATTAAACTAATTCACAGCAAAGAGCAAGAGTGAGTGAGACACTAAATGCAAAGGCCAGCAGAGCCCCAGCCACGCCTGCTGACAATGGACATCAGTGAACACCTGGGAGTCACCCAGGAGGACGTGCCAATGGACAGCAAAGCCTGTGGCCCTCCCTGTCTATCTAGCATGGACTCCCAAATTATATTCTGGAAATCCTCTCCAATATAGAAATTCCTGCGGATAAAAAGGGATATGACCGCTTCGCTAGAAATTTTCACGTTGTTTGCCTGAACTACTGCAATTTAACCAGTTGCAAATAAAGGTTAAGAAGCTCATTTGAAAACAATGATACTTCTATTTTCAACACTTTTCCTACTTCTTAGTCTATAGCTGGTGAAAAATACTGCCTTATCTAATAGCCTACTCCCAGAATGTAATAATTGGACCAGACCAGTGCTATTAGTAATATACTTCTTTATAGCATTTTATTATAGCTTACGCAGACTTTTTTAGCATATTCTTTATAATACACATCCAATGAGAAAAAACGAGCTGAGTTCTAATCAATCAACTTATAAATACACCTGTGAACATAACTGCATCAATTAAAGATTCTCTATAATTCCTACTAAATAGTGTGAGTGTCCTGTTCCTATCATATTTTCCAATCTGTTCTATTACAGATAATGTATTATTCAATAAATACCCTGGACATCAAGCATTTATTTCAATGCTTTCATGGAAATGAGGACAGAGGGACGCCTGGGTGGCTCATCGATTGTGCACCTGCCTTCAGCTCAGGTCGTGGTCCCAGGATCCGGGATCAAGTCCTGCACCAGGCTCCCTGTGGGGAGCCTGCTTCTCCCTCTGCCTATGTTTCTGCCTGTCTCTCTCTGTCTCTCATGAATAAATAAATGAAATCATTAAAAAAATGCAGACAAGGAATAAGAGAATAAAGATACAATAACATTTTGAGTGCAAGGCATGCTGCCAGGGAAATCTTCCATCATGCATAACTCTTAGATAAGAAGTTCTAAAATGCAAGACATTGGACTTTTATAGCTACTATCTTTAAATATGGCACCACTGAAAAGCAGATTTTGTTCAATTGCTTTATTAAGAAAACTTGTGAATTCAAGGATATAAAATCAAATGAAAATGAGTTGTGAGACTCTCATTCAAAATAAGCAAAAAGGACCATTTTTGATGAGATTCTATCTTCAACAAAAAGAAACAATATTATGAAAATGCCTGGGCTAAAGGCACAGGTATAAGAGTCACAAATGAAGCCCGATCCTGCTACTGCCCCCAGGAGAAGCAAAACAGGTCAAAATCTATTGCATTTAATTATACTTCTGGTCCTTTACTCAGAATTCAATATATTATTTCCGTACACAGGAAGTAAACCCAATCAAAAGGAAAGTTTAAGGCTGTCTTGGAGGCTAACAGACTACAAGTCAAACAAAGTGTGACAGGACTCTGAAATAGAGACATCAAAGTAGAAGTGCCTACATCCTGCTCATGCGCCACAGTGGCTGCTGCTCTTATACAGCTGGTTGCAAGCAGAGGTTGAAACTAGTCAAAAAAAAAACCTCACTTCCCAAGCAGGCAGAGCCTGATGATGAACACCACTGATGAACCAGATCTACATGGGATGCTAGCCAAAGCAGACAAACTGGGAAACTAGCAGGAGGTACAGAGTTCTCTACTGTGAAATGCACAGAAATTCCATTCAGGTCTGGATATAAAGCAAAATCTGTGAGTCCCGTGTGCTATATAGAGTCCAAGGAGTTTATAGATATCAAAACCCAAGATAAGCAGTGTCATTTTTATAATCACATGTAATTGCCAAGCTTTATTCAAATGTTTAATTTAATTTTTAAAAGATTTTATTTATTTGAGACAGGGAGCACAAACGGAAAGGAAAGTCAGAGGGAGAGGGAGAAGCAGACTTCCCACTGAGCAGGGAGCCCCAATGTGAGGCTCAATCTGAGGACCCTGAGATCATGACCTGAGCTAAAGCAAACATTTAACTGACTGAGCCACCCAGGCACCCCCAAATTTTTAATTTATTTTTTTTACCAGTTTTTATTCTTTTTTAAATAAATTTTACTTAAATTCAATTTGCCAACATATAGTGTAACACCTAGTGCTCTTCCCATCAAGTGTCCTCCTGCCCATCACCCAGTCACCCCATCCTCCGACCCTCCTCTCCTTCTGAAACTCTTTGTTTCCCAGAGTTAGGAATCTCTCATGGTTTGTCTTCCTCTTAATTTTTCCCCACTCAGTCCCCCCTTCCCTTATGGTCCTTTTCACTATTTCTTATATTCCATGTATAAGTGAGACCATATGATGATTGTCCTTCTCTGATTGACTTACTTCATTCAGCATAATACCCTCCAGCTCTATCCACGTCGAAGCAAATGGTGGGTATTTATCCTTTCTGATGGCTCAGTAATATTCCATTATATGTTATATATATAGTAATATATATGTAATATAATATATATGTAATATAATATATATGTAATATAATATATATATATGTAATATATATAGTACATCTTTATCCATTCATCTGCCAAAGGACTCCTTCCACAGTTTGGCTATTGTGGACATTGCTGCTATGAACATTGGGGTGCAGGCGTCCCATCATTTCACTACATCTGTATCTTTAGAGTAGTAGTAGTACAATTGCTGGGTCATAGGGTAACTCTATCTTTAACTTCCTGAGGAACCTCCACAGTTTTCCAGAGTGGCTGCACTGGCTTTCATTCCCACCAACAGTGCAAGACAGTTCCCCTTTCTCCACATCCTCACCAACACAAATTTTTAATTTTAATTCAAGTTTTTCTGCTAGGTTTTCTGCCCTTTCCCATATGCATGAGGAACTAAGCATATAGCTTAAATTTTCATAAAGTGAACATAAAGTGAAAGATTTCATATAGGGACATATAGTTGTCTACTTGGAATTTCACATAGAGACATGAGGAAGATAAGACTTTATGCATGGGGCTCTAATAGCATCTAATAGCAATAGAGGACCAACCTAAAAAGTACCTGGCATCGGACCCACAATTGTAAGATGGACACACACATTTATCATCTTCATCCACTCAGGGACTATAAATTAGTAGAAAGTAATATAAAAATATACAATCACGGTTTTATAAACAAGGAATGGAATCATCAGCAAAGGAGATTTTCCCCCCTAAAATAGACACCGTTCTGCTTTTGGCAAGATAGTTGAGCACATGCCCCTAAGACACCCTCTGAACAGGACCTGCAGTGAGAGGAAATCTCCAGAGGGGACTCCCACTTCCTCACTTGGGGAAAGGCTGAGAGAAGAATAGGGTCTAAATTCAGAACAGAAAGACAATACCTTTCTGAAGAGATAAGTCAATCCATTTTTTAATCCAGAGTAATTCAGTACAAGTAAGAGCATTTCTGCAATTGTCAGGATTCTCCAGAGAACCAGAACTAACAGAATGTATATGTAAAGAGACAGTAAGATTATAAATTGTTCAAACAATTATAGATTTTGACGAGTCCCAAGATTCGTGGTCAGCGAGCTGGAGACCCGGTAGTGTAGTTCCAGACCAAAGTCAGGAGAAAGGACACTGTCCCAGTTCAAAGGCTGTGAGGGCAGGTTCCCTCTCACTTAGCCTTTTTTTTCTTATGTAGGTCTTCAACTGACTAGATGAAGCCGACCCACACTGGAGAGGGAAACCTGCTTTACTCTATGATTCAAATGTTAATATAATCCAAAATCATCTTCACAGAAACCCCCAGAATAATATTTGACCAAATATCTGGGCATTCCGTGGCATATACATAAAATAAGCAATCGTCATCACTTAGCAGGCAGGGCAGAGGTATGCATATCCCGGTGTGTCAGAGGGGCCTGTGGACAGGAAGAGAGAGGCATTCGCCTACAAAACAGAGGTGGCTCAGGAGGTGGAAACACCAACAATCGATAAAGAATGGAGGCCAGAGGGAAAATAAGGTGAGCCAAGCCAGGAGATCAAGGTTAAGAATCTGGGGAAAATTCAGGAGATAAACTATGAAGGGCTAAAAGCAAAGGCATAAGAAAAGCAGCACTGTTCTTCTCTCATAAGCCCCCCTTCTTCTGGCTGCACAGAAACTTCACATGGCCAAACTTTCTACACTTGTGGCCAGAGAGCCAAAAATCATGCCCTGGGCAAATGCTGAAACCTCACAAGAAGACAGGAAAAAAATCCTCCCCATACTGACATTCGAAGTCCTTCACCTAAAGTCGAACTTGCTATCTGACCCATGCTCAGAGAGCTCCCTTTGGTTTTCTATGCTCTGTGGAAAACTATCAGATAAGTGCAGAAAGTTCTCGTAATGAAAAAGAGATTCAAAAATGAAAACGGAAAAAAGAAGAGGAAACACAATGCATCAAACTTTAAAAATAACATTTCCTAAAATGCTCACATCTTCAGAGTTATCAGGGGTTAATACATTCATACAAAACCAGGACAAGATGCTATTTTTAAAATATAAAAGAATAAAAGAGCTATTAGGAGCTAGAAGTGTGATAGCCTCAGATAATCCAACAATAGAAGTGAAAAATAAAAATAAATAAAATAAAAAATAAAATAAACCTCCCCAAAAAAGTAGAACAAAAAAAACAAGATGAAAAGTGAAGACCTAATAATATTGATATGAAAGTCAATATCCAACCATTAAGAGCTCTACAAAAGTCAGAGAAAGAAAACATTTTTTAAAAACATACAAGAAAACTCCTCAGATTTTTTTCTGACTGAAAAGTTTCCCCAAGAACATAAAACAACAGACTTATACCAAAATCGGAAATTACAGAATACCAAATATTTCTTTAAAAAAACACAAGATTATAAAAAGAACTTCTTTATAAAGGGGGAAAATATCATGTTGAACTTAACAAACAGCTAGAGAAATACTTTATATTTCTATACCTAGCCAAACTATCAGATCCTTAAATTTAATTTTCATGTAAGCTTTCTTAGGAAACTGCTTACTGCAAGATGGGCTTCAACAATACTAGAGATTAATCAATAAATAAAACACACTCTCACATGGTATCCAAAAAAACAGGAATTCAACTCAACAAAAGAATAAGACAGTTCTAGTATGATAGCTTTGCAACACATCCACACAAGAGCCACTTTACCTGGGAAGGATGTCTCCAGGGAAAAAAAAGTAGAACTGACACACTCTTTTGAGAGCTTCTTTTCATATATATATATATATAGAGAGAGAGAGAGAGATTATATAATAGACAGTGATCTGAGAGGAGAAACAAGGATATGTGAAAAAGTGTTCTGGTAGAAAAATGAAGCAGAAAAAGCACATTCTATCAGGAAAGAAACAAACACGATATACCATGTCACTACTTGGCACCAAAGCCCAGAAGTTCACCTTTAGAATTCATTTCTAAATCTCATTTAGAAATATGGTGGAAACCATAAAAGAATTAAAAACAGAATGAGTTCAAAGTGGTTGCTTTTGGCAGAACAGAACCAGAATGGCAGCAATGGGGAGGGAGGCTACAGCTTTTCATGGTAAACTTCCACACTAATTCAACCTTTAACAACTTACATGTATTACTTTACTAATAACTAAATATTTTAAATAAAAATTAGTAGCATCTAGATGTAACTGCCAAGCGACCATTAGTTCTTTTGTTTTTAGCTAATTTCAGGAATGGCACACATAAGGAGCTGTTTATTTAGAACATGAAATTAGGCATAAGCCTTAATTTATTTTTACAGTGCTTCCTGCCACAAATGTTGTAGTAACCACCCATATCTGATATTAATCCCTACGGTCATTTTCTTCTGCCAGCCATAGCCAGGCCCTACGATACGCAAGGAAATTCTAATCCATCCTACTTGAATCTAACAAGAAACAAACATCAGTGTGACACTCAGAGTATAACCTTTCTACACAGTTGTTCCTTTGGAAAGAGCAGTCTGGCTTTCAGCACGCGAGTCTTTACCCTGCAACTCAGCCCACCAGAAAAATGAGAGTAAAGTTCCTCCCCACATTAAATAGGAATCACTTTATGGTGAAGACTATTCGCTTTTTAAGCTTTCCTGCCTCCTTTAGTCCCCTGCCAAATTCCTACAACATCTTTCTTTCCTCTTTTCATCAAACCACACACTTCTCCACTTCTAAGCCAACAGCCCAAGGGGTCATCTTCTCCAGCAAGCTTTTCCCTGATCATGTCTACCCAATGCACGATCTGTAATACATGCGCTTCAACACTCAGTGTGTGTGCACGAGAAAGAGAGAGAAAGCAGGAGCAGGGGAGGGAAGAGAAAGCCATTTCTTCTCCTCTTACACAAGCACACAGAGCTCTGGAGATTCCCATCAAATATTTATTCTCTTAAACACTTCAATGGGCCTGGCAGGCAGAGCTCACAGCACACCTAGACTGGCAGCATGGTGCCCCCTGCTGGCCAGGCCTCATAGCAATGTTTTTTGCAATGAAAACCACTGGAGCTGCACCTCGGGGCCAGAGAAAAATCAAGTCCCTCGGCAATTTTCCAAGGCAAACCGTCAGAGAAGCAATGATTAAGGAAGAATATTAAAGCTGTATTTCATTCTTAACAATTGGTCCTTGGGATCCCTGGGTGGCGCAGCGGTTTGGCGCCTGCCTTTGGCCCAGGATGTGATCCTGGAGACCCGGAATCGAGTCCCATGTTAGGCTCCCTGCATGGAGTCTGCTTCTCCCTCTGCCTGTATCTCTGTCTCTGTCTCTCTCTAGCTCTCTCTCTCTCCTAAATTAAAAAAAAAAAAAAAAAAGAATATTTAGAATGAGGGAAAAATCACAACATAATTCATAAAACCTGAAATATACTATATTGCAACATCCAGAAAACACAGTACTTTTATTATCTGTCTGGCATTCTATAATACTTTTTTGCTTGTATTTCTTTTATTTCTTTTGGCTCAGATAATTTCTTACAGGACAATTTTGAAATAGTTTTTGTAGAAAGATAATTCATTCTTTCCTCTATGGCTTAGAAGTTATTTTTCACTGATCTTTTGATAATGTTTCTTTCTATTTCACTATTCATGAATAATAGTAATATCGCAAAATGTGTATGATTGTTGTCAAATTCAAAGAAACTTCTATCAAACTTATATTGCGAATGAAATTTAAAATCTGGAAGCTATATATACAGACCAGCTTCTGGCCCTGTACATTTCAAACATTGTTCCTGCACTATGACCCACAAACTTTTGTGTAATTTGATACTTCTAACTTTACACTGTCCTCCCACAACCCCAGGTGAGGTGGTGGCAGTAGGAACACTTCTGATACTTCTCCTATGCTAGGACAGTTGATAATTTATTCACGAAAGTGACCGCACACCACATAAATGTATCTCTAAACCCACACAAAATGTTATTTCCTACTTTTCCTTACCCAGATCCCTACAATGCCGCTCCAATGCCATCTAACAAAAGAAGTGTCATAAAGGGTGATGTCCAAATAAAAAGAGATAGTGGTCTTATCTGATCAGAGTTCAAATCTATTTTTTTTAAGATTTTATTTATTTGTTGGAGAGAGAGAGCAAGTGAGCAACCACAATTGTGCAGGGGGAGCAGCAGAAGGAGTGGGAGAAGAGGTTCCCCACTGAGCAGGGACCCTGATGTGGGGCTTGATCCCAAGACCTTGAGCTCATGACCTGAGCTGAAGGCAGACGTTTAACCGACTAAGCTACCCAGGTGCCCCCAAATCCATGTCTTATACAAAAGTCACTGGCCATGTAAACATGTGGTAAGCTCCCTCCCCAGGCCTGGGAATGAGCAGATGTCCTGAAGCTTAAACTCCATTAGCTTAAGTAAATCTGCCTCTGAGGATATATACATAATACAATACAAATACATAAGCAATCTACACTTGGTTACTTAAATAACAACCTATATGCCCTTTCATAATTTTCTCCAAGTTTATAAAATCCTATATAGACATGGACACATAGCCACACATGTACAGTTGCCCATGTTCCACAAAAATGGAACAATATACCATTTTCTGAATTTTGCTTTTCTCAAAATGGCAAAATCCCTGAAAGTCAAAGGTACAACTCTAATTCTATTTTTTAAGATTGATTTATTTATTTTAGAGAAAGAGAGCTCCTGAGCAGGGGGAGGGAAAATCCCGAGCTAACTCTGTGGAACACAGAGCCAGACACAGGACTTGATCCCATAACCCTGAGACCACAACTGGAGCTGAAACCAAGAGTCAGACACTTAACCAACTAGCCACCAGGCACCCCTGCTCTAATTCATTTTTAATGACTATAAAATATTCTTTGATTTACTTAATCATTCTATGATGAGCATTTACTTTATTTCTTGACTTTCATGCCCTAAAACTGTCATGGTAAATAGCCATGTTTGCATACCCATGATTGCTGGTGAGTTTACTGCTAGGAGATAGGTTACCTTAAGAGAGATCAAGAATCTAAGGATCATGTACCTCTTAAAATTATTAACCAAAGCCCACACTTCAGATTTCCTAAGTTGCTCCTAATGTGCCTTTTCTGTTCCAAGAGAATCATAAATTTTTAATTTCAATAGATGGCAAATTATCTCCCAAAAGCATTTTAAAAGTTCATTATTTCTACCAGCAATATATAGTAATATTCTTTATCTTCATATCCCTGCCAATAATAGGTATCAACAGTCAATTTTACAGCATCGGTCTTCTGTCAAATAACATATCGTTGTTAGAATTACATGCACTTCCTCGATTATAATAAAGTTGAACATATTTTCATACATTGTGGGCCATGGGGCTTTGCTCCACTATCATTTCCTCAGAGACTTTGCCAATTTTCCTATCAGCCTGGTAGTATTTTCAGTGTCCATTTGAAATAATTCTTGGTACAAATTAAGTCTAATTTATATAAAATAGATTTCCAGACAACTCATTTATATGGTGAGTTTTTTAAAGGAATCTCTAACATATGAAGAGGTACTGGACAATGCAAATGTTCCCCCAAAATTTATAGCATCTTGGTTTAGTATTGGGAAATTCTTCAAGAAAGAAAGAAAGAAAAAAGAAAAGAAATTAAATTATTTTAATGTCAATCTTTTTGTAATCAGAATTTATTTTTACATATGATACAGCAAGGAGCTCAATTTTGTCTTTATCCCTATAGATGGGCATATTATTTAATAAATGACACCAGCACAATTATTTATTCCACCTAATGGAAATATCACTTTGTAATACACTGGCATGTATTTAGTTCTCCAGATATATTTATCGGTTCCAAACCAATACCATTTTGATTCACAGTAGTTTTGTATATGTTCCAATATTTGCTAAGGTAACTCCTCCTTGATATTCTTCTTTCCCAAAATTGTCTTGCTGTCCTTGGGAAATTAACACCACAAATAGAAATGCATTAGGAAAGATGCAAAAGGAAGAGCATTAGTTTTCCTGTTTTATTTTTTAAATTTTTAAAAATATTTTATTTATTTATTTGAGAGAGAGCTAGAGTGAGAGAGATCACTGAGGGAGAGGTAGAAGGAGAAGCAGACTCTCTGCAGAGCAGGAAGCCAGATGTGGGGCTTGATCCCAGGACCCTGAGATCATGACCTGAGCCAAAGGCAGACACTTAACTAACTGAGCCACTTAGGTGCCCCTCCCAATCTATTTTTTTTTAAAAATGGTTATTGCAGATTTGAACATGATCACTTGATGAAATAATACAGAGAAAGTGATTCCATCTTAAGTGCCTTTTATTATTTTTTTCAAGTCATACAAACATATGCATTGTGCTGTAGTACAAATTCCCAGGTGGGGATTTGGTTCCTTGATCTTTTAAGTCATCATTTAAGGAAATACACCTGCATTTCTCTAGAATTTTTTTGCATGATTAATAATTCCACTTAGTAGTAATGTTTTGATAAATAGAATATATTTTGGAGAATGGAAGTTATTATGAGCAAATGGCAAAATAGTCACATGGTCATGGTCATAAAACAAAAAGTCAATCTAAGACCGATCCACAATATTTATACAATAATATGGCCAATTTCTCAATCTTGCAAATTTTCAAATGTAAGCCACATTATATACCATTACTAAGAAAATTCTTTGTATTGAAAATGAAGGAAAATAGAAGAAAAACTGCCAAAAAAAAGTTTTTTAAAAGGCAAACCATGAATGCATGTGAATTCTTAGAAAAGGAACAGATACTTTGGTTGGAATAAAAAATATTCTTAATTAGAAACTGAATTCTCCTTATAGCAAAGATTTATCCAAAGCCACCTAAGTCACCTGGGGGGAGGGAGTTCCTCTCAGAACAGAAATTTCAGAGGTAAGCAATCCAGTAGGGGTGCAGCAGTTCCACAAATGTCAACGTCCTGGGTGTCCTCTCACATTTTGCCACCCTGTTGTCACAAAATAGCTACTCCCCCTTCAGATTCATATCTGTGTTCCACACAGAAGACTCTGCACCTCTATGGAGAAGTAGAACATCCCTAGGCACCCTCAGTCCATGTCTTATTGGCCAGAGCTGCATCTCACAACCATTCCTACCTCCAAGTATTTTTACACACCTGGAACAAAACTGGCAGGTGGTATCCATCTTAATGCCATTTTCTGAGGAAAGCAAAAGTCTGAGACATTTCGTAGCCTCTTGGTTTTATAAATGGCAGGTTAGCCAGGTGGCACATGTCCCCAGTCCAAGCCCAATAAGAGAGTCAGGATGGACTGAGGTTTGGAATTGAACTGAGACTGTTCAATATAATGATTAGATTAACAAAGAGTAGAAATATTAGTGGTTTGGGTTTGGGGAATGACAAAAATCATATGCCCATATCCATACAATGAAATCAGGGGTGAAAATAATATGTCTGATCCCCTCAAATGAGCGCTGAGCTAGAAAATAACCAACTTTCTGTGATGAAAGCAGGAAAAGCTCTGGACATAATAATTAGGTATTATCTATGATAAGCACAGAATTAGAGATTTAAAAAAACTAAAAGCCATTGTCCTTTATTTTGAAAAGTCATCAAGCATTTATTTGTTAGATCTAGTTTCCTCTGAATAATAAAGGAGGAAAAGTCCCATTCAGGGAGTATGGAAAGCTGGTTTCTAAGCCCATCTCCAGCCAGGAAAAGCCACTTGACCTTTCTACACCTGTAAGCACAGACTACTTTTATGAGGGTGCCTGGGTGGCTCAGTCAGTTAAGCATCTGTCTTTGGCTCAGGTCATGGTCCCGAGGTCCTGGGATCAAGTCTCATATCAGGCTCCTTCCTTGCTCAGCGAGGAATCTGCTTCTCCCTCTCCCTCTATAGCTCTATCTCTCTCTGTGTCAAATAAATAAATAAAATCTTTAAAACAAAAATAAAGACTATTGTTTTCCCTTTCTATGTCACAGGCCTTAGGAAGGTATGGCTAATTTTATAATTCTAGGGCAAGAAAGAATACCTGTATAGGAAAAGAGAAAGAAAAATAAGAGTTTTATGTAGTATATGTCATATAAAATAAGATGTGTAGAACAAGAACAATGGAAGCTGGCTGGCTTCCATTGGGATATAGATGGACAAGCTCTCATCATGAACAAGGTTCACCAGACCTGAGGAGCTAAGAGCCAGAAAAGCATATATTGCAGATAAAGTATCTCTAGGTTAGATATACTGAAAGTAAGAAATATAAAGAGCGGAGAATGAACTAAAAAGGTAAAAAATTCATAGTAGGTTGTATTTTAAGAAGCCTGAGGTACAATCAGATGTGAGAGGGGGTCTTTGACACACATTACTAGCTGTACAGTGCAAGGTGGTTTTACTATTCTGACTTTATAACTAACTCCAGACATTAACGTTATGTGCTGGAAAACAATGGTCTTATGAGGAAATGTAAATCAATGTTTTGGCTTTAACAAAAGAAACTGAAAAAAGAGAGAGGGAGAGAGAGAAATCCTGCTAAACTAAAGAAAACAAGTCTTATTGGCTGCAAGCTTGAGACCAAGGCCTGAAACAAGACAGTCTCAGACACAATCAATCTGATCATCCTAAAACTGACACACACTATTCTTGGTGAAGTGACTACCATCAGGATATTACCCCACATGGGAAGACAGAGAAGTGTTTTTAATAACTAACCATCAGTCCTCAATCACAGTGTGATTCTAAGAACATAGGCCAAAGTTAATAGCTTCAGAGGGCCTCATGGCTGCCGACCAAAGCAAAGATTTTAGAAGTAATGAGAACAGCTGAATTTATGAGCATGCACTTACTAACAAGGGGGTTATAAATTACACGTGGCCTTTCTCATCATATCACAAAGTGACAGTCTGAATAGCAAATATTTTTTTAAAGCACAGGAAAATAAAATGTACACTTAATTAACAAGAGATTTCCTGTAACTACAACTTTAAAAAAAAAAACCATATAGAATAGATGTCAGATGAAGAAGAATTTTTAAAGAGTAGGGTACCAATTCAGTCATGCCCTTTCAAAATCTTACACCAATCTTTGAAAAATTCTACCAATACTGAATCCTCATACCTTTCATATACACAATATGGAATAGTGACAATATTCAGTCCAAAACCTGACTATGGGGGAGGTGGTTAGGCACACAAAATATACCACTGAACAACATTCCATTGGCATGAAGTAGAGGAATGTGACCACAAATCCACATCAGATGCTCCTAACATGCTTTCCAGTATAGAGGTATACCTGTGTGCACTATGGAGTCGTCTTCTCTTATAGCACAACAAATCCATGATCTCAATATCCTATTTGAGAAGATATTTTTAAAAGACCTACACACCTTGTTTGGCCATGAGCTATTCTATTGTGCCCAGTATGCATATACCTGCTCATCTTCATGCCATTATTTGCTGAGTCCTAGCAACAGGCTCATAGCTACATGGCACCCTAAATTAGTTAAGTATTCAGTCTTGATCCTTGTGACTTGTTTTTTGACCTGAGGTCTTAAATTTTCTTCAAAATTTACTGCATGACTATCCATTTCAGCATTATAGGGTGGGTGGCAAGCATTCAAACTCTGAAAGATCCACAAGAGAAGGTAGCCAGAGTGTTTAATTATTTTTCTGAACATCTTACTACTTCCAAGAGGAAGTTATGTCTTTCTACTGAGCAAATGAAACCTTGCCCTGGCTCCATGTGTAAAAAGATGCTGAGTTCTCATGTATTTGGGTCCAATTGTCTAAGGACAGAATCAATGCCAAGTATTTCACCCAAAAAGCCAACGTCCACTTCAACACAACTCCTAAACCTGGAAAGCTCTTTATGAGTACTATTCCATAGCTCATTTGTTATTAATATGCTGACCTCCTTCTCCAACCTTACACTTGGTAAGATTATTTCCCTTTTTATTCAGCTCTCTAGGGGACTATCCCACTTGGATATATGACCAATCTGACCTCAACCAGTACCCCGTTCCAGGGACACTACACAGAGCAACCAGACTGTCACAAGAATGACATCGGTGTTTCCTTGTGTGGCCCCGCATGGCACACCCCATCTCTTGCTTCTTGAGAGCTGTGAGCACAAACATCTTCCTTCTCACATCATTTCTGTGTCTGCCTGTCTCACCATACCTGACTAAAACACATAAACTGTGTCGCTTTACGGACTTCCCCTTCCCACCCAAACATACAACTAAAAGTGTCAGAGGGGGAGTCAAATATGTCAAAGGAATACAAACACGGATTGGGGCAAAAAGATCTGAAGGTTTAAGTTTTCAGATGTGAACATATACCTAAAGGATACAAATCAAGGATGACATGGAATATATCTATGCCTCAAAAGAATCAAAATATAAAGATTTCAAGCCAATATTTTATATTGGACCTCAAGTACCTTGTGTTAGTCTCAGAGTCTATTTCTGCTTTAATTCCACTCTAGTTTTCTTCTCTAGAGCCGCACGAGCCCTCTGCAGAAACAATCTCTCAGAGCTGATCTATGCACCCAGTGTAACACCAAGGAATTTTGTTTGTTTGTTTGAGCCATTTAAATCTCTTTGGCAAGTCTAACAGTGTTTTTTTAAAATGATATAAAACTTTTATGCGTGTCCTCTCATGTTACACCTAAGTATTTCAATTACACCTTCAGGAAAGCTCTATCATAATATAATTGAGTTCATTTGGCTTCTCTACAGGAATAAGGGGCTTGGACACTCCAGTAACTTTTAATAACTCATCTCATTCACTATGCTGTGTCTTCTTTTCAAGTTCAAAGAAAAGGAAATCTTATCTTTACCATACTGCAAAGTAATATAGCATTAGGAAAAGCACTTTTGGAGGGCACTTGGATATCTTTAAAAGGATAGGTTTGTAAGGAAATAATTTACTCTTCCCCACCAGGATACATACATGTTGGTGGACCAAGGGGTGGTCATACTCGGGAGTGCTGGCTCTCCTGCACTAGGACCATGGGGGCAAGAACACATTGCTGTGAACAGCTGGGGTAACCCTGAAGGTGACAGAGGCTCCCCAGTTTCCTGCCCTTCACCCACTCTCACCATGCTCAGTTATTTCATTTTCTGTTCCTACCCTCTGATCAGTATCCTCCCCACCCCTCTTCTCTAGGTGGTTGGTCCTTTCTCTTCCTGGTATGTTGACAAACACTTTGCCTCCAGAGAGACACTGGTTGATCATCCCCCACCCTATCCTCACTGTTCCTTACGTTCCCTTATTTTCCTGATAGCCTCTGTTTCAATCTGAAGCTTACCACTTACTGTATATTTCTAACCAAATCAGACACTTAAGTATTCAGCAAATATTAAAGAATACCCCAGAGAGGAGAATGGGTGCCTTTTCTGGCAGGGTGAGAAAGTAGCTATGTAGTTCCTGAATAATAGAAGACAATGCCCATATGAGAAATTGTTGCCATCAGTAATTAACATATGCCAAGTAATTAACCTTTAGAACAAATCTATTCTCTGGGTGCTAACTTTTAAGATAGAAATACTCTCAAAGAAGGTACTGGCCTTGCCTGAGATCACATAGCTAGTCAACACCTAAGATTCAAACCAAGTATGTTTAGTTCCAAATCTCATATTCTGAAACAATACATAGACAAGGATTAAAAAGTAGGAACTACAGGGGTGCCTGGGTGGCTCAGTCAGTTAAACATCTGACTCTTGGTTGCAGCTCAGGTTATGATCTCATGAGGTCATGGAACTGATCACAGCACCAGGCTCCACACCGAATGGGAAGTCTACTTGAGATTCTCTCCCTCTCCCTTTCCCTTTGCCCCTGCTCATGCACACGCTCTCTCTCTCTCTCTCTCTCATGAAAAAATAAATAAATCTTTAAAAAAAAAAAAAAAAAAAGAACTAGGAACTACGTCTGTAGTAGGGTCGAAAACCTACACCTTCTCAAGCCACAACCAAGGTCCATATTCCTTTGTGGGTTTTTTGTTTGTTTGTTTGTTTTTGCTGTATTGTAATACACTGGCCTTTGCACCAAGACTTCCTTAAACATTATGGAAGCAATCCAGTGATGCAACACTATCGTATTCCACTTAGGCTGCTGTAACAAAAATACCACAGACTCAGATGCTCACAGATCCATTGTCTGAAGACAGCCAGATTCCTAGTTCATAGATAGCTATCTTCCAGCTATATCTGCACAGGGCACAAGGGATGAGGGAGCTCTCTGGGGCCACTTTTATAAGGTGGCACAAATCCCTAAGGCCCTCATGACTTCCCAAAGGCCCCACCCCCAAATGCCATCACATTGGGGATTAGGTTTCAACATGTAAATTTTGAAGGAAATAAGCATTTAATCTATGGCAGTTACTATATTTTAGGGTCTGTGTTCCTAGCTGGACTGAGTAATACCACCTACCTAGGCCAAATATGGGAGCTGCAGTTAGCATGGGGATGAGCAATGATGAATGGATCTTGAGGTACATTTATCCCCTCCCATGTGGTACTATTATTTTATTCCTGATTTTCCTTAAACAAAGTGTCCATGTTCTCATGTTCTGATTTGAATGAAATATCAGCATTGCCTATATATGAATTATCTCTGGATACAGGACTCAGTATTATTCTAGTAATGGATCCAGCATAGTGGCTAAAAGCATGAGCTCTGGAGCCAGACAGCTGGGTTTGCTGTGAAGGAAAGCAGAAGATATGAACCCAAAATATGCCATTTGGGCATACAGATTATTTTGAGCTGAAACCAATCAAACCTTTCTCTCTCCCTTAACTAAAAGAACTTAGGTAGGGGGCCTGGCTCAGAGAGAGAACTATTACTAGAGATAATTTTTATCTGAATGACCTATTTGTATGCAGGGCAAATATCTAATTACCAAACATCTGCTCTTATTGTCCTATGGATTACCCTCTTTTCCTTTGAAGCCCCAAGCCCCTATCCCATTCCTCACCTCAGGATGGGATATAAGCCTCAATTGCCTGACTTACACTTGGACACCATATTTTATGGGTATTCGATAAGTACAAAATTAAATTTGTTTTTTTTTTCCTGTTAATCTAATTATGTCAACTTAACTAGACCAGCCAAAGTATCTAAGAGAGCAGAAGAAAATTTTTTCCTCCACAACACTAAAAGAACCATGAGCCCATCATTTGATCACTCTGTGCCTCAGTTTCATCATCTATAAAATAGCATAGTTAAATATGGATTCAATAGAAATCATGTTTGGCATGCAGTAAGTTCTCAACAAATGTTAACTATTATTACTATTATTCTCCAAAACCTCTACCTTCAAATTTTGACTCAAACACACCTAGAGGGAAAGAAAAAAAAAAACCTTTTGAAACTAGCTTCATTTACCTAACATCATCTTCTGAGCTTGGCTAAGGTATATTATTGACAAAGCCACCATTATCCACATAGCTAATCCCATAACCAAAAAGGAAAGTTTTATAGAGAAGCTTAACTGTCAAGCACATCATCAATACGAGAAAAACGTAGAGCCCATGTCTGAGAGAGTGAATCTGTAGTATCATTTGAGAATTTGTGATTACCAGAAACACTCATGTGTATAAAAAGAACATCTTTTTGAGAAGGATGATTATTGAAGAAAGAGAGTCTTTTACAAATTATGAAGCTTACTGATTTCTATGATGGGAAATTCTAAAGATAAAATTTCAAATTCTATTAATGAAAGTCTGCCATCTAAAATTCCAGTCAGGCATACAAATATCACTGCTAAGTTTGCTGACTCCTACTGACACTCTTCTCACAAGCATCCATCACACCATGGCTGAAGCTTCTGCTTCTCCCTCCTATCATGCCAGTCTCAACCTATTGACCTTTGGATCCCCAGTGCAGAGCACGATGCTTGGCCATAGTGGGCACCCACCATGTTCAACTTGTATTCACCGTGCATATTTGTGTGTGTGGGTATACAGCTTTAGTCAGGTAAAATAGGAAACAATTATGAAGAACAAGTACCAGAGAATGAAAGTTTTATTTTTATATCACTATCATCAAGAGGGAGAGTAGACCAGGAAAAACCAATGTCTAAACTACAGATACTCATTTTCATTGGCTTAGCACACCCACAAGTTCTCCCATTAAAGGAAAAAATATAATAAAATTAAAAACATTCCTAAGAATTTATCTGGAAAGAAAAGTTTATTCTTCCCTTAAATCTGAATAAACATTTGTCCAAACCAAATTAGGCATTATAAATTCAATTTTCATTCAGCTGTTAAAACTTCTTTCCCTAGGCAGAAATTGAGTAGGCAATGATTCATCTTAACACTAACCATTATTTTGAATGGCTAAACCAAACCTAGAAAGTGGTAACTTTAGTTACTCTATGTTTAATTCAATCTAAATAGGTGTTACATTGAAATGTGAAGCCTGTACTCTTCACAAGAAATAAAAGATCATTCAATGTCTCTAATCACCACATAATATTCCCTCCATCTTTTTCTGATACTAATGGTCTGCCTTGGAGTTCAAAGAATTTCTCAAAGCAGGCAATTAATCTGGGTTGGTTTATCTCTAACATCTAATAAAAGCTGACCCTCCCTTTGTCTCTTGCCTATGGTTTGCTTGTCCCGAATTGCAATTCCTCTGCTATTCCCAAATAAACTCATTTTGCTAATAAAATAACTATTTTGTCTTAAAGGTTGACAGAAACATCTCTCAAAAATGGAATTTTGTTCAAAGGACTGTCAGAGATCCTATCACATGGCAATTATCAAGCTCCCATCACCTTCCATTTTACTAGTAACAACAGCATTGACAGAAGATCCCAAGTGTCCCAGGGACTATTCTCTGTGCATGTTTGCATTTGTATGTTTTTTACATCATGTATTTAGTCTTTAAAAATCCCTTCACAAATGAAATCAACTTCATTTTCTCTAGTGAGGAAGTCCATTCAGATTAAGCTGCCTTTATTTTTTTTTTCAAATTTCTTTAACTAAAAACTGTTCCTGTCAGGGGCTAACTAATGTGAGAACAAAATATTTTTTCCTTTTTAATACAGATTTCATGCAGGGATTTGTTTTGTGTTTTTTTTTTAAAGATTTATTTATTTATTTATTTATTTATTATTTATTTATTTATGATAGACGTAGAGAGAGAGAGAGAGAGAGAGGCAGAGACACAGGAGGAAGGAGAAGCAGGCTCCATGCCGGGAGCCCGATGTGGGACTCGATCCCGGGACTCCAGGATCGCGCCCTGGGCCAAAGGCAGGCACTAAACCGCTGAGCGACTCAGGGATCCCCCCATGCAGGGATTTGAAATAAGTCAGAATCAATAGAAAAACTATTCATTTGTCTAACAATCAAGTGGGAGATGGCAAAGAATTAGCAGGTCCAGAGAAACAGAGGTCAACTGGACTGCATAACATATTCAAGGTGGTTCCATGTTCGAAGATACCCTCAATTTTTCCCCCATATAGTCTTCTCTTCAACAACTTTTCATTTGGAGGACATCATGCAATTGCATTGTCTTTAATTGTAGAATTAGCCTTTTACAATAAAACTTAAAACTTTTTTTAAGAAAAAGTCTAGTTTTTTTAAGAAAAAAAAAGCTGAAATTTTCATTGAAGCAATATTTACAATAAGCAAGATATGGAGATAAGTGTCCATCGATAAGTGAATGGATTAAAAAGATGTGAGATATATATATATATATTTCATATATATATTTATTTATTTATCATGGAGTTTTACTCAGTCATAAAAAAGGAAATCCTGCCATTTGCAACAACATGGATGATCCTAGAGGATATATTATGCTAAGTGAAATAGGTCGGAGAAAAACAAATACCATATGGTTTCACTGCTATTTGGAATCTTAAAACAAAATCAAGACTCAGATGCTTTTATTCTCCTCAGAATAAATTGGTAGTTGCCAGAGATGGCGGGGAAGGCGATGGCAAAATAAGTAAAAGGGATCAAGAGGTACAAACTTCCAGTTATTAAATAAGTAAGTCATGAGGATGCCAGGCACAGCATAGAGAATATAAACAATAATATTTCATTAACATGTAGGCCCACATTGGTGTTACATGTGGATGACAGTTAGCTCAGAGACATCTGAGGAAACACCTAACTCACTTTGTAAAAGAAAACAGTAAACAGATAGGAGAGGTAAAGCTCTGAAGAAAAGGAAGACTGACCCCAGGGATGCCACTTAGCAAAGACCCATTAGGGGACTGGTAGAACATGGTAGCACTTACGGCTAAACCCATAGGTCTGTGTGTTTGCTGACATCACTATCGAAATTATCATCGTCAACCTTACTGCTAGAAGGATTCAGGCAGAAGACGTCTGAGAAGATAATAGGATAAAAGTGAACTGCGCTTAAGAACAATTATAAAAGTGTCAGAAACTTGAGATCAATTTTTAGCCTTAAGTTTTCAGTTTTTTAAACACAGATGAAGGACCAGTGAGTCCCAGAACAGCTCTTCTAAAAAACAGCAGATACCAAGCATTCCTGCCCCTTATTTTTTTTTTCATTCCTGCCCCTTAAAAACAAAACAGAAAAATTAAAAACAAATAATAAAAAAAAAAACAATCGGCTGTGTTCCCTACATTCTCCCCCTCTTATCATAAATCCATCCTGTATTCATCTCTGCCAAACAAGCTTTTATACCCTTTGCAGCGTGGTTTTGCTCCTAGGAAACCTAGTAAAATATTTATAAATGATTCAATATTGGCAGCAAGAATTCTCTTCAATGGCAGAAAGGTCAAAGCTTTCACTCATACCCCAATATACACAAAGTCCCCATTTGGAGATTATACCTACAATACACAAAAAAGCAACAGATTCCAACTGATTACATTTGGTATTTTCCTCCCACCAAAAGATTAAAAACTAAAGTATATTATTCAACAAAGCAAAATTAAGTGGGCCCCTTCACATAGAGTAACCTATGTGTATTTTCCAACATCACCTAAGTTTTCTGTGCCAAAGAGCCTGGATAGCTCCCTCTCTCAATCACTAATCACTGATCCAACCCTTCCACCTCCTCAAACTCTTCACCCTACCCTCACCCCCTCACTTAGAGTCTGTACCCCCTCCCATGTCTGGTATATACAGAAACCTGTCAATTGAACTTGATCCACCTGGATCCCCATAATATATGCAACCTGCCTGCATGTCCCGCCTTAGCCCCTTCCATCTTATCTTTTTTTTTTTTAAGTTTTATTCATTTATTCATGAGAGACACACAGAGAGAGGCAGAGACATAGACAGAAGGAGAAGCAGGCTCCCTGCAGGAAGCCCAATGTGGGACTTGATCCCAGGATCCTGGGATTGTGACCTGAGCCCAAGGCAGACGTTCAACCACTGAGCCACTCAGGTGCCCCCCCTTTTTTTAAGATTTCATTTATTTTATTTGAGAGAGAGAAAAAGCACAAGCAAGGGTGAGGGACAGAGGGAAAGAATCACAAGCAGACTTCACACTGAGTGCGGAGCTCTCTCCAACATGGAGCTCAATTTCACAACCCTGAGATCATGACCTGAACCAAAACCAAGAGTTGGATGCTTGACCCACTGAGCCACCCAGGAGCCCTTCTCCTATCTTTGAAAGGGAACAATTCCACTCTGTACCCAAGCTCTGGATCTGACATCCCAGGCCCAATATCCTTAGTCCATCCTACCTCCCTTCTCCACCACTTTCAGCAAGACAGTTCTTTTTTTAAAAAGACAGTTCTTAAAATATCTCCCTTTCTCTGCTTCTTTCAGCTTTTCCACATCTCCCTTTATTACCAACTTCATCCAAGAAGACAATTCTACCTTGCCATCTCTCCACTTAGCATTTAACCTTTAACCTACCACGACCTGGCTTCTGACACTCTTGTTAACAGAAATCACTCAATGACCAGAATGTCACAATGGAGGGATTCTTGCCCACATCTGACACCATTACTTCCCATCTTGAGGGGCCATCCTGGGCTTCTGCAGCCCTCTTTTTCTCCATCTCCATCCTGGATGGCTCCTTTTCTTTCACTGCTGGATCCCTGAACAGGGATCTTCCCTAAGGCTCTGCCCTTGGCTTTATTCAACATCCCAACCCATCTTTTCCACTTCCACAGTTCAAATTACCACTATTATGCCCACGGTCACTGAATCCACTTCCAATCCCAACCTCTACCACAAGGCCTCTCTGGACACAGCTGCCTGAGTCCTAGCTCACAGACTGCAAGGTCAATGTGGCCAAAATGGATGGCTCTGCCCCCAGTTTCTTGGTTTAGTAATCCCACAATGAATTCCATCAACCAAGCCCAAGAGTCAAGGAAAAAGTAAGCAAACAAAAATAACAGAATGGTCAAGAAGTTATGAAAATAAGTCAAGTGCCCCTCCTGAATGGAAAAAGGATCTCTGAAGGGATTCTGTTATTCAATACAGAAATATTTATGAGCAAAACCATACAACACAAATGTGAAAAAAAAGCAAGCAAAGGCTACAATAGTAATATTAACATACAATCAAATTTAAGACCAAAATAACAAGCAAAGGCCAAAATACTAATTATAGCCATGTTACCACCAGCAGGACAAATTCTATGTATTAAATTATGCAGCAGGAAAAGCATGTAAAACAAAAATGATAAGCAAATTGACCAAAAACCTTGTAACGAGAGACTAATGTTATTACTAGACTAATTGAATAGACTAAGAATATAGACTTGGAAAATGTAATTAAGAAGCCTCGACAAATGAACTTTGGATCCTATAGAGAATACATCTTCCTGCCAAGTGCAGAGGGAAACCTAGAATAACTCCCTCATGCTTAGTCTCAGAGATTAAAGCAGCAGAGAAGAGATGACCACATCCATGAACTAAGTTGAACTTTTGCCAACGGCACTGCATTGGACACTGGGGATCAGCAGGAGTGGAAGGTGTCATAGCAAGAGCTGGCCAACAGGTCAACCTAAACACTGTTCCACTCATGCCACGTCCCCCAGCTTAGGATCCATTCAGCCACAGGATTTCAAAACTGGAAGAGGCCTTGAAGAGGTCTGGAGGAAACCAAGGCCTGGAAGATAGGGTGCTACATCTAAATATACATACACAGGGGCAGGGGGAATTGCAGCTCCATGGTTAATGAAAGTCCAGAGCCAGGTCAAGGCTCAAGGCTGGCTCACCATGATGTCAGCTGCAGGCAGTGATCCACCTACCAATGTGTCTGACACCTGGAGGAGAATGGTTTGGTTTGTTTTTCTTTTAAAACACTCCCTTCCTTAATACACAAAATTACTTTCAGTAACAATCATGAAATAAAAACAAAACTTTACCAGGAAAAAAAACAGATATCACACATTGTCTATATTAAATTTTATGTAATCATATCAATAAATTTTTATTGTAGCACAAAAAAAAAGCAAAACTATTTATTAGATCTTTTTTCTACCATAAATGTTCAAACTTTAATCCTTTGGTCATAGGCTACTGGGATATTTATGTCAATAACTATCAAGAAAAATGAAATTTAACAAAACCAAAATGTCTACAAAAGGTGTAATTTAGACAACTACTATATAATACCACTAATGTTACATTTTACTGCCCTTGTTGAGTTTTTTATTTTAAAACCATGAATAGGGCTGCTTGGTAGTTAAGCATCCGACTCTTGATTTCAGCTCAGATCTTGATTTCAGGATTGGGAGACTGAGCCCTGCATCGGGCTCTACACTGAGCATGGAGCCTGCTTGAGATTCTCTCTTCCCCTGCCCCACTTCCCCTCTCTAAAAAAATAAAAATGAAATGAAACAAAACCATGAACAATTATGAAAAAAAGTTCAATTTTAAGATTTTTTTAAAAGACTTTATTTATTTGAGAGAGAAACAGAGCACAAGACTGGGTATGGGGAGGGGCAGAGGGAAAGCAGACTCTCCACTGAGCAGGGAGCCTGACATGGAGTTTGATCTTAGGACCCCAGGATCGTGACCTCAGCTGAAGGCAGACACTTAACTGACTGAGCCACCCAAGTGCCCCAATTTTAAGATTATTACACATAGTCTAGGTATACTGGGGGCCAGAGGGTTACCTGGATTTGCTAAATGACTTCTATCTAGAGTACAAAACCTATTTAAAATAAAAATATACTCATTTGAAGCATATATATGTATATACTATACACCTACATATAAAATCTTCCAGATTAACAGTAACCAGGGAAATTGGGGCACCTGGGTGGGTCAGTGGTTGAGTGTCTCTGTCTTTGGCTTAGGTAGTGATCCAAGGTCCCAGAATTGAGTCCTACATCGGGCTCCTCACAGGGAGTCTGCTTCTCCCTCTGCCTATGTCTCTATCTCTCCCTGTGTCTCTCATAAATAAATAAATAAAATCTGTAAAAAACAAAAAACAAAAAACAAAAACAAAAAAAACAGGGCAATGGTTTAGAACTCAGTTCAACTGAAGACGTTTTGAGGGAGAGTATTTTTAATGCCAACCTTGCTTACAGTACCTGGTGCACAAGGATAATAAAAGGCATGCTGACTTTCAGGCAGTTTCATTGTTTACACTTCAGGTAGGTCACTCCCAAGTCCTGGGCAGCCTGTGGGGTCTTGGGCAAGTCATGTAACCTCTTCTTCTTAGTTTCCCCAGCTGTGAGGTGAGAACACCAGCTGGCAAGAGTAGCTCAGCCTAGCCCACTCCTCCCTTCTGACCTATTGTTAGGGGGGTGCAGGTTCAGGTGCGGGAGCCCTGTCTCTCTAGCCTGGGATCTGTCTGCATCTCAAAGTGAGCCTAAGAGAAAGTGCCATGGGAATGAAAGTACAAACAGGGCAAGCCCTTGAGGAATGGCACACCCCACCTATGGCTGAGGAGAACATGCCTGAACATTGCTCTGACTTTCTGTCCGGTAGCTCCTCTTTTAAGAGGCTAAGGGCCTGGGCTCAAAAGCGGGGGGGGGGGGGGGGGGGCGGCTACACATGTATTCTCTAAGTTCTCTTTCTCAAACCTACCCAAAAAGCTAAAGAGAACTATGGGGAAAGAGGAGAAAAAATAGTAACAAGAGAATTAGGATCATAAATACAGCTGCCTTGCATTCCCGCTACCATATCCCCAAGACCAAACACAGTGACTGGTGTGTACTAGGTACTAAAAATAAATTTGATGAATGAACAAATCTTAAACTTCAACTGATACAAATGACTAAGGATGCCAGCAATCACATTAAGTCCCAAAGGCACCTGCATTTGAGGGCAGACATCAATCTGTTAAATCTGAAGAAATGACATTAAAAGCATTTAACTCAGCAGCCCCCTTGCAAGAGTACTTTATTTATAAAAGCACATCCAAACCACACAATACATCAATTTTTTAAGGCTTAAGTAACTGCTTTGGGGGTTCTGCTTTGTTCAATAAGCAATTAAGTGTGAAGGGAAATCTTAGAACAACACATTAAGCCAAGTCCTATTTTCTGTGCAATTCTGACCTTCACCTGTAGGGCAAAGTCATTTAGCCAAGATTTTCCATTTCCTATTGGCCAGAACTGTGCTCAGTGCTGGGAGAACACAACATAAAACAGACAGACTTTGCCATCAAGGATGATACAGCAGAGCTGGCGAGTCAGAGACATAAAAATAGATACAATGCACCTTGCTAAGTTCCACAACAAGAGTCTGTGCAAAGCTGTGTGCAGCTGTATAGGAGCTGCTCAACCTGTAAAGGATCTGGACACAGGGCAAGAAGAAAATGCTTACAAGATAGGAGACCTGAGCCTTAAAAGACAGATCTTACTAGGTGGAAAAGCTTTGTAGAAGAAGACAGCACTCTAGGGAAATTACTGTGAGTCAAGGCCCAGGAGTACTCCCTGCTGCCAGAATGCCGGATGAGCAGGGATATGGGGACATGGGACAGTCAATGTGGATAGAAGGAGAACAGCCTCACATGCCTTTTTTTTAAATAAAGATTTTATTTATTTATTCATAAGAGACACAGAGAGAGAGAGGCAGAGACATAGGCAGAGGGAGAAGCAGGCTCCATGCAGAGAGCCCAATACGGGACTCGATCCCTGGATGCCGGGATCATGACCTGAGCCAAAGGCAGACATTCAACCACTGAGCCACCCAGGCATCCCAGCCTCATGTGTCTTACCAAAGACAAAAGAATAAGTAGCAATGGTCACTGAACAGGGACAAGCATAGCACCTTGACCACTTGCAGACCCGTAACCTCCAACAATCTAGATGGAAGGGAAAAGGGTGTGGAGGCCAGTGATCATGGTAGGAGTGAAGAAGTCAGAGCCTGAAGCAGTGCCATAGAAATCACCTACTTGACAAAGCAGATCTGGCTTAAAACCCCATGCCAACCCCCTGCCCATCCCTACCACCACGTTCCCTCCTCAGCCCTCTGGTTCTCCTGGTCCCAGAATCTCTCACCTTTCCCAGGAGGGTGGGAAGGATGGGCATGATAAAATCAACCACACTGCTGAAGTGGAGAGGGAAAAAAATAATATGAATTTCCATTAAACCTTTAGATCTGTCTTTTTAATGGTGTTTACTGTGGTACACAGCGAGCAAGGAGATAAATCAAACAAGAATTAAAGGACAGAAACTGACCACTTGCTAGAGAACCAGAACTCCCCATAGTGGTGGAGAATTGCGATCTTAAAAAGCAACAGGACTACTGCATGAGGTACCCAGAGTATCAGGTTCATAGAAACCAAAAGGAGAATGGTGGTCACCAGCAGCTAGCTAAATGGGGGAATGGGGACTTGTTTCAAGGACATTAAGTCTCACTGTGAGAAGATGAAGAGGGTTCTGAAGATTGGTAACTCAACAGTGCGAATGTCCTTAATACTATTGAGCTCTATACTCATAAATGGTTAAGATAGTAACTTTCATGTCGTATGTATTTACCACCATTAAAAAGAGCAATAAGCCTATCTGCCAGGTTATGGAAGATGGGATATACAATATCCGTGGTACAGTACATTCTAGACATTTTCACATTTATAACCTCATTTCACTACATGACAAGCCATCAAAGAAAGTCTGCTTCCCACTCAACAGGTGAGAAAACACAGCTCAGAGAAATTACAAGTGAAAAGTCATTCAGCTAGTCACCGGTGGAGTTAAGACTTCTACACCAATTTTCCTTTACCCTTTTACTTAACCCAATTACCTTCCCCCTCTGGCAATTAAAAAAAAGAAACAAACAAAACAGTTTACACTGCTAGTTTATTCCATTGCTGTTTTTCCAGTAAATACTGAACAATTTAAAATTATCCATGATAACCTCAGGCAAATACTAAAGTTAATCCGGCTGCTGCAAAAAGAGAATGTGTTTGTTCCTTAAATACACTCCTTCTACTCAATTTGCACATTATTTTTTAATCCCTATGAATGCAATTCAAAACCTGGTTGTCTTTAACTCAAGTGATATGTAACAAGTTTGGTGAGAGAGTTATTGCCAAACATGTAATCTAAAATACAAATGACAGTAACTTCAAAAGCTACAGAGCACTCAGCCAGGCACTGTTTAAAGTGCTTTATACATATTAACTCACTTAACTAATCTTCACAATAATCCTATGAAATATGCACTGTAGGACGGAGATGACTAGAAATGAGGACCATCTTTAACAAAATCCCCTAGAGTGTTAATTTCCCCCTAGAAATCAGCCTTGCCCCAGACCAAATAAACTTAGATTTTTCTTATGCAATGCAAGGTTTAGAAAAAGTGAACCATCAACTGGGGTCTCACCAACCGAGTGACTTTTACATTCATGCAACAGGAAAGGAGAAGCACAGCACAGCCTGTGGCGTGCAAACATGACAAGAATGACAAATTGAGGGCAAAAGTGAATAATCAGCACGGATAGTATTTTATGAGGATTCCACAAAAATACACTTGATAGTTTTTAGGTACATAAACCTTGGCAAAAAGATTTTAAGACAATGCACTTTTTATCAGATACTATCTTTAACCTCAACAAGCAGAGAGTACATCTTAGAAGTTACTACATAGCTACAGCACTCTTATAGAACTCAACCACAGCTCTATTATCTCATAAAAATTATTCCATGAATGTATATGGACTCACTTGTAGGCTGTTCTAATTTCTTTAAATACTCAGTGTATTTTCAGAAAATAAATAGCATAGGAGTTTCTTTAAAAGGCCAGATATTATATATTTTAAAGATCTTAGTAATCACAATACCCAACATGGGACTCAAACTCACAACCCCAAGATCAAGATTGCACACTCCACCAACTGGGCGAGCCAAGTACCCCAGTTATTATATTTTTTTTCTACTGGTAATATCTCAAAATATCAAAAATCATGAGGTCCCTTGGCACAATAGTTCAAAAACCAATTTATCTTCAACTGCTGTGTGAGAAAACATTGGACTGTGAAGAATGTTAAATCAATATTTTCCAACTATTTATGTAAGTATTAGGATTTAAAATCAAAGTCTGTTAAGTTCCTTCTAAAGCAGTCTACTATTCCAAAATCCTTAAATATGATGGGCTGATTTCTATATGACACTTACTTTACTCTCAAGCAAATGCTAACACTGTATTAAAAACAGCTTGTCTAATTAAGTATATGACATATGATAAAGTATTTTTTGAAACATTGTGCTGTGCCCTTGTACCACCCAAAGAAAATACTAGCAAATGGACCCAAAACTAGAAATACGAGGTCCTGAGAAACTAGAAGAGAAACACATGAAAATACTGTCAGTTGCTGACTGACCATATCCAGCTGTCTCAGCATTTTCCCAAAATTCAAACGATACTAAAAACCTTATCTCTACAGATGAGTCTATGACTATTAACTAAACATTAAGGGCACTATTAAATGCATGACAGTTCATCAATACTAATTCAGATGTAATATTAGAATATTTTATTATAGTGACTAAAACTATTTATGGCTGCTTATGGGCCAGTTGCTGCTTTTTACACGTGGGAATCACAAGAAGCCTCACTGTAAAGGAAGAACTTCCCCATCAGCTGAGCATGGTCTAGACTGGTTTACCAGGTGAATTAATGCATTCCCAAAATAGACACATGTTCATGTTGCAGGACAAATGAATTATGAGCATTAAGAATTTCAGGGTATGTATATGTGGGAATACATTTAAACAAAGTGGTGGAAGAAAACTGGTCAAAGAATTAGTAGGAACCTCTCATTAGTTTATTTTTGCTTTGTAGTTCTACGACTTTATAATCTCTACAATGCTTGGTTTACAAATATGGTTAACCCAGGTCAAGATCTCCATATCGAGAATACCAGTGATATGGTACACACACTCCATCCTGTATTTAAAATTATTTCTCTCATGATGTCTCGGCTTATGTAATAAACAAAACTTTATAAAAATATAAATGGCAATGAAACCGACAACTGGTAGCAGGCAAAACAGTAATACTGAGAGAAGTGAATGTCTCTGTCTGCCCTTGGCATAGTCATTATATGAAATAATTAAACTGATACATCAACAATAGAGTGATTAAGGAACTCTAATTTATAAAGGTAACATTAAAAATTAATATGAGGCAGTTTTAACAAAGACAGAATACTAGGTAAGTAATTGCAATACTACTCAGCAAACAACCTTACTGTCTCAAAATAAAGAGCTCTATTTTTAAATTGTCAGGGCTTTGGAAACGCATTTCATATGTGAGACAGTAATACTTTCAAGACCTCCACCTTTCCTGGAATACAAACAAAGGAGTAATATTTTTGATTGGATAAGAATACTCCTTTATATAATTGAATAACAATGAAGTGTTCAAATTAAATATGATACACAGCATTCCTTAGGGAGACTCGAAGCAGAGTCCAAATGGCTGAAAAGCTGACTGTCCAGAACAAGGAAGGAAAGAAGGAAGGAAAGGGAGGGAGAGAAAGATACAGACTCTATGTTCATAACTCCATAACATTCTAGTTCTCCATTTGGACCAGGAATATGATTTTCGCCATTCTGTGGTCACCAATCTTCATTGGTGTTTGGTTGCAGGTGGATGCTTCAATGAGTTTAGTGAGAACCTGACTCTGTTCTCTCCATACAGCCAAAAGCAGCTGTCATTTCTTAATGTAATGATGATATACACGCGCACGCACATGCACATACACACGAACACATCTCAGCCCTGTCTTATGCTCTCAGTACAGCATGCCTGCCTTAGAAGTTGCAGACCAGGAAACATATACAGAAGCCCCTCATACCCCAAATCCACCTTGTTATTCTTTAACTTGCATGTTCACTCCTCAAGTACCCTTAGTCCCTTACGTAGGGTAGTACTCAAGTACACCTTCCTTCCCCTTCCCCCCCAGTTATGTTCTGGCTCTCAAATAATTGGATAGTGAGCAACGTAAGTTGTATAAAAGAACATTAGTGATAACTAAGATTTTCAGCTACTCTTTGCACACAGTATACCTAATACCACCTTGGTTACCACCACAGTATATCTATATACACTTTGGGTTTTACACACACACACACACACACACACACACACACACACACACACATATTCTCATCAAATTCCTACCAGTCTATGAGGTACAGCACTATACTTTCTGGTTACTGAGTCAAATATCTTGGAATCAAACATTATCTCAAGGTAGAGAAAGATCTGTCAGAAGCTGAAGTGACTCTGTTGAGCTGATGCCACTCCCACCTTGCTGAAAGAGGGAGACAAAATGATAGCTCTATGCCTTGATGACTCAGCTAACAGAGGTCACCACATATACCTCTGATCCCCTGGAGTGGAGTAACTAAGCAAAAGGGAAGTTTGTGCTATTTTGAAGTCACTGACCTTGCCCTAACTCAGTTCAGTAGAGTTTAGAAAAAAAAAAAAAAAACCCTCAGGAATATGAGAAACATTGTTAGCACTTTCTCTGTCGCCAAACCGGAACCCTGAGGACCATGCCTATCTATTCCTCCACACACTCATGACCTCCCATCTGACCACCCCTAGTGACTTGTGCTTCTAAAACACTACAGCCCCACACCTCACCTCGGACAATTACAACACTAAACTCTGCTCTAAATACCACAGCGTGCTAGAAGGTTCTCAAACACAAACACAATACTTTACTGTGCTTTTCAAAGCTTTTCCTGGCTACACCTAACCCATCTCTAGTAGCCAGGCTTCTCAAAGCATATCATCCATCATCTCTGACTGCTTCCACATCCTTGCTGGAAAGACACACACTCGGCTTTTCTACTTCTCTGCACCTTCACATGTGCTGTGCCCCATGCCAAGGACACCCTCCCCACATGAACCACACCTTGTCTTTCAGGCTGACCTCAAACTTCTCTTCCAGCCCAGCTCACCAATCACCCACCTGCAAGCTTCCCCCCATTCTGCTTCCTGCCTCTCCCTGCAGCACAGCCAGGCACCCAGCCCCAATTAAGTATGCTTGGTAAAAGGGACTGAGGTGCATTTCTAGTATATATCAAATGCAGGGCCAGATATGGTGCTAAGTCTCACTGCTGTGACCAGTCTCAGTGCTGCTGGGGTCTGAAGTCAAAACCAGAATGGGTCAGACCAGATAGACTATCTTCTTTGGAGATAACCTAAAACTGGTGGTTCCTAAGTAGAAGGCAGGAAGAGGTCATCAGCTTTATGTGTATATGCACTTCCAAACAAGTAAGATTTAACGTTTATTGAAGGGATTGGCACTGGTGCCCCAACATGGTCCTATGTAATGTGGTTTGAGGGAAAGCTCTCAAAGGAGGAGAGAGGGAGTTGCTGGTGCAATGAACTAAACTGTGTCCCTTGAAAATTGATATGTTGAAGCCCTGCCCCCCAATGTGATAGAACTTGGAGATGGGGTCTCTGTGAGGTGATGAAGTGGAGCTGAGGTCATGAGCATGGGGCCCCATGATGCGCTTCATGCACTTATCAGAAGGGACACCAGAGAGCCAGGTCTCTCACTTCACCACATGAGCACATGGCAAGGCGGCAGCTATCTACAAACCAGGAAGAGGGCATGCACCAGAACCTGGCCATGTTGCCACTCATGGTCTTGGACTTCAAGCCTCTAGAACTGCAGGGAAAACAGTGCTTATTATCATGAGAGAATGTTGTTCAAGCCACCTAGGCTATGTATACTCACGGCAACCTCAGAAGACATTCTCACGGCAACCTCAGAGGACTAACGAGGGAGTGACAGTGGTACCCTCTCCTGTCTGTTCGCTCCACTTATTACTACATAGTTCCATTTCTGTGTCCAGTTAGGTGTGTATATGGAGTAATTTAGCTAACTTCAGCTCAACTAACCCTCGCAAGGACAAGTGGCTTAAGAATCATGCAATGAAACTAACCACAGATTGAAAATAAGCAAATGACAAACAAACAAAAACACAAAAACTGACCTGATAGTCCCCTTTCTAATAAAAGCTCTTCAAATCCATTCTACCAGGTTAAATATTGGGACAATTTAATGAAATCTGATTAAGTCACCCAAAAGTATTCAAAATAATCAAAATTATTAACATAGATTTACATCTAATTCTTAACTGAGAACCTTCGTAAATACATGTTAAGTCTTGAGATAAAAACTAATGATAGTAATATATGTACAGATACTTAATATACATATTAAAGTTTCATGGTAAGTGTTTTACTAATGGGACATGTGATCGAAACAGTCTGGAGACCATGGACCTAAACCTAGAACTTCGATGAGAACACTAAGCCCACTCTCAAGTGGATGTCTTTTCTCAGGCAGTCCTGAAACTAAAACTGGCCAACACTCCTTTGGAGTGATAGTTTATGTAACAAATACCAAAGATATATAGAATAATTCTCAAAATGACCAGCAACATCCCAAATTCAACCCCAAATCCTTTTTTAACTGTATGTAATATAAATCAGTAAGGGTAGCTAAAAATATAGAATTCAAGAGCTGCTTTAAGAGAAAAGGTTCGATCAGCATTTATTTTTTTTTTTCCGATCAGCATTTAAATGATCAAACCCAACCTCATGGATTTCAGGAAATTTCTTTGTAAAACAGCCCTGCATGTCTGACCCCAACAATGGTCAGACCTCTCCTTTTGTTCTCTGTAAGCATTGTCCCTCTTGAAAGGGATGCTGATTAGCATTTCTGAGTAAGCTTTTGCTGTCTGTTGAGTGACTCAGCCACTAAGTGGAATAAGCACTTAGATGCTACTTTCTAGAGAACTATACAAAGGCTCACGTGACTAAACTCTGACCACAGACTTTTCTGCATTTACTTTGCTACCTACTTTTCAACTTCTGTACAAGTAGGTCAGATGCTATGCAAACAGACTCTCAGTGTTGTCATCTAAGGAATGTTGTTTGACACCCAAGGAGTAAGTATTCTCCCATCTAATTAGCATAACAAACATGTCAAGAGATGGGTCCAGTATACATGACCATCAACCCTTCAAAGCTATGTCTGTCTCCAATAGAGGACCCAAACATGTCCCAAAGCACCAACACAAAGACAGGACTATAGTATTCAGTTCCTATTCCCCCAGACACTTCTGGTTAGTTTTTCAAATATTTTGAGGTAACTGTCTTTACAGAAGAGTCACAAAAATAGTAAAAGAGTTGCCATATATCCTTCACCCAGGTTCCCCACAAGGTTAATATGACCATAAGCATAAGGATCAAAACTAATAACACTGGATGTCACCTACCTCAAAAAAATTACTAAGACAAATATGAAAATAACACTGGCACAATACTAATCCAGCTACACCATTTATTCAAAGTTCAGTTTCTCCACTAATGTACTTCTTCTGCTCCAAGATCTGATTCAGAACTCACACTACATTTAGTTGCCCTAGGTCCTTAGTCTCCTCTACTTCTGGTTCAATTTTAACTTGTTTTTTTTTCACAAATTCTGATATTCAATTCTTTGTATTGGTAAGAATCAGAAATGCTCACAAGCTCACAGAAGGCAGTAAGACTTAATAAAATTTGAGAGTAGAGGATAAGGGAAATAAGTTACTAACTGAAACTCTCAAGCCAAATGCCTTTACCTACTTTCATCAATAAGAATGGCATAGACGTGTCTTGGACCGAATTCAAGGTATGCTCCCGATCCATCCATACAAGGGTCAGCTTGATAAAGAAATTATCACTTGAGTCTGTTTTCCTAGACACGTGCTGCTTCTGTACAAACATCAAATACAAAACTGGCCCAAGGCTGACACGCATTTCTGTCTCTAAAAATACACTTCAGGAAAGCCCATGCTTTCAATGGTTACCTGAAATACAGTGCTAAAGTTTCCTCAATTTGAATATTTTTATCTGTACCATGCCTCAAAAGCCTCGTCCAAGGGTGTAAACTTGATAACGTTCTAATAGCAAGAATCTTCTACGGCATTAGTTGCTGCTGGTATGTACAAATTAAGAACTCCCAACATGCAGTGACATTCATGTGCAGAAAATACACCGCCTGGTTTGGAGATTAACCAAGTGTATCTACCTCTAAACTAAAAAGTGAAGAAATGAGTAAATGGTCACTAAGTGAGGAGATGAGATTAGCTTGACTAAACATCTCACTATGTATACACACATCAAATCATGTTGTACATTTTCAATATATACAAATTAAAAATACATAAATAAGTCAATAAAAACAGTGTACATAAACAGTGTACATAGAACACCTTGAAGCTGTTTTGAGGTAGGTAACAGGAATGCTCTCAACAGAAATTACTCTTTTTTTAAAGAGATTTTATTTATTTATTTGAGAGAGAACATGAGTCGGGAGAGGGGCAAAGGGGGAGGGAGAAGCAGACACCCCGCCAAGCAGGGAGCTTGATATGGGGCTTGATCCCAGGACCCCGAGATCATGACCTGAGCCAAAGGCAGATGCTTAACCGACTGAGCCCCCAGGTGCCCCACAAATTACTCTTGATGAATATTTTACATATTTTATTTTTGCCAAGCTTAAGTGTTGCAACCAGATGCTACCTAAATTCTTCAAGCTTTGGAAGAGAATCCTCCATCCTTTCAGCACTCAGTAATATTAGATCTAGAATAATGTATGTCATCTATCATGGCTATTCCAGCACAAACTGGCATCTCAAGATTCTGTGCCCCTCGTTCCTTTGACAAACACGCACCCTCAAACATTAGGATCCCAGCACAATACCATAAAACTTTGATACTCTCAAACCTACCACACAATGCTCAATTCCTTTTTCTAGAAAGGCAAAATTCCATTTTAAACTTATCTTAGCAAAAACAATATTAAGCAATTTTCCTTTAAGACAAACCAAGAAGAGGGATCCCTGGGTGGCGCAGCGGTTTGGCGCCTGCCTTTGGCTCAGGGCGCGATCCTGGAGACCCGGGATCGAATCCCACGTCGGGCTCCCGGTGCATGGAGCCTGCTTCTCTCTCTGCCTGTGTCTCTGCCTCTCTCTCTCTCTCTCTCTGAGTGTGACTATCATAAATAAATAAATTAAAAAAAAAAAGACAAACCAAGAAGAAATGCAAAGCTTGACAAAGCTCAAATTATTGCTTTAATGAAGATTTTTGTTAGCTAGAACTCCCACCTTAAATGATTCATTTGAAATAGAGTATCTGTAAACATTCCTAACTTGCTATGAGGACCTCACTTCAAACTGCCTCACAGCCTTGGAACTATTTCAAATGACATGCTGATAGTCACATAAAAGGACTGCATACACCTGATCTTGATTGAAACAATTTTCAATCCTTGTTTCTTGATCAGTAAGTTTCAAGGTATTTTCCAGAAAAAAAATTAATTTTAATCATTATTTAAAATTTAGATATACGAAATTAAAGATTCACCACCAGGTTGCTCTAAATAATAAGCTTTCCATAAGCATTTAATATTTAAGTTAAAACACTTAAGATGAAATAATAGCATTCATATGAAATGTCCAGAATAGAGAAATCTACAGATATAGAAAGGAAATGAGTGGTTGCTCAGGGCTGGAAGAAGAGGTAGGAAGAGGGCAGCTAAAGGGTATGGGATTTCTTCTGGAAGTGACGAGAATGTTCTAAAATTGACTGTAGTGATGGTTGTATAACTCTGAAAAACACTAAAAAGCAATGAACCATATACTTTAGTAAATTAATTATATGGTATGTAAACCATATCTCAATAAAGCTATTATAAATATTTACAAGGAGATTGTACACCAGAAAAAAAAGAGATCTTGTTAGGTGGGTATATACAGAATCCTACACATGTTTGTATGTACATTATAATATTCCATTAATTACTACTCATAATTAAGGCCCTAGAAAAATCAATGCTTAGGAGAAAAAGACCTATTTTCTCATGATTACAATAATCAAAATTCACTGGCTTCAATAATTCTAAAATTGACTTACACCTACCACAGCTTTAAATCAATCACTAGTGTTATTATTTTCAGTGTCAAAACAAGAACAGGGTTTAAAGAGACATTTACTGACATAGGGCAGATCCTCCTGGAATTTCAAGGAATTGCTTGGGATTTGGAGTTACCATGTCTGATATTCCCCCAGGGGGCCAAGGCCACAGTCAACTCCAGCAGTGACCTTACTCCTCCTCACCAGACCCAGCCTCTTTATTGGATACATTAGTTGAAACAACAGCCCAAATTTTCACTGCCTGTCCTAAATTGTACCATTCAGCCCCTCACCAACCTTCCCCCAATGCTGGACAACCACATCCCTCCTTAGCAAACTCTGATCTCTTTTCTGAAGTCAAAGTGCCAGGTGCCCGTAAATGCAGTCACAGAGCAACTGCCATGATCCAAGGCTCTGAGCCATAAAGGGCCTGGAGTGCGGAAGTAAGAACACCAGCCTCCTGAGGCGTAGAGCAGCCACAGTCAGCACCCTTGACTCCTCGACTAGAATGAATCTAATCTGTCCCCCTGTTCCCTTCTTTTCAAAAACTGATTTAGAAGCAAAAAATCCAGGATACATACTCCATGTCCCTGCCTCAAAAACAAAAAACAAAAAACAAAACCTTAACCCTTTCTCAAGAAAAATTAAGAAAAAAAATAATTTATCAACTTCCTTTTATGAAAATAGTCCTTTGTATAGCTTTATCAACTTTTAGCAAATTTTCATGGCCAAGACTAAGAGTGGTTTTTTGTTTGTTTGTTTGTTTGTTTGTTTGTTTGTTTGTTTGTTTTTTTAAGATCTTATTCATTCATTCATGAGAGACACAGAGAGAGGCAGAGACATAGGCAGAGGGAGAAGCAGGCTCCCTGCAGGGAGCGCGACTCAGACCAGGCCTCCAGGATCACGCCCCGGGGCCGAAGGCAGGTGCTAAACCCCTGAGCCACCCAGGGATCCCTAAAAGTGTTATTAAAAGAATTAATGTTTTGGGGTGTCTGGGTGGCTGAGCCTTAGGCTTCGGTCATGATCTCAGGATCCTGGGATTGAGCCCCCACATTGGGCTCCCTGCTCAGCAGAGAGTCCACTTCTCCCTCTGCTTCTGCTGCTCCCTCTGCTGTGCTCTCTCTTACTCTTTCTGTCAAATAAATAAATAAAATTTTTTTAAGAAGACAATATTTTTATAAGACTTGACCTCAGCAATATTAAAGTACAAAAATAATGTGGCTCAACATTTTGCAAAATCCTTAAGCTTTAATGTCAAGAAGTTTTATAATCAGTTCCTTAATGAACTAGAATTCACATTACCATTAGTAATTCCCCTAAATATAGAGTTGAGGTGAAGTGAATACTCAAAAGCCATTTTACAAAATAGCAAGGGCCACATTTTAATTTTGTAGACCCTATTCAGTGGGTCTGAGTATGTCATGTTCACATTATAAGCCAAGAACTTAGAAACTATATGAATTTTAATATTTAATGATATATTTTAACTAATGGAATTATATTCCTATACAAGACTTTAAATAGAATAGTTGGTGTCTACCTATTTTACTCGTGGCCAACCCCACTGTATGTCTATTTCCATACTTATTCCTCCCCTGACTCCAAAAAAGTACAACTGAAACTATACAACAGGTAGCCAGTTGAAAAATTCAGATAATAAAATCAGCCTCAAAAGTCAGCTTTGCACTAGTATAGTGCAGCCACATTATCAAGACTTTTAAAAATCTTTATCTTCCATATAATTCAAACAAAACAAAGACCCTTATTTTCCCAACTTTAAGCATGCTTAAATGAATACCAAAGTCAAAGACATTAAGAACTAAGATAAAGTACTACTTGAAAATATCCTAAGATTTTTAAAAAATCTTCAATTCTATATCCTTCTTATGTAGTGTGTACATAAATACATATATGCATACATATATATATTGGCCTAATACATTTACTGTTTATAAAGCACATAATATAGTGAAAAAGGCAGTACTACATATAAATCTCTTGAATCCCAAAATCGAGCAAAAAAGAGACAAGATCAGATCCTTTTTAAAGTAACCTTTCCATCTTTTTAAAAGTAATTGAAACATATATAAGGTATGAAGAAATGGAACTGTATTGGCAATGCAGGATTCCAAATGGTTTTAAGTGTATTCACAGAGTTGTGCAATCACCAGCCCAGAATGAAACCCCATGTACATTAGCAGTCACTCCCATTTCTCAACCTCTTCCCACTTTCCTAGCCCTAAAAGTCACTAATATATGTCTCAATGGATTTGCCTCTAGACATTTCCCGTAGGTGGAATGAGTGAGGCCTTCTATGACTGGCTTCTTTCATTTTATAAATGTTTAAGTCTCACCCCTATTGTAGCATGTATCTGTATTTCATTCCTTTTTATGGCCAATAGTATTTCATTGCATGGATAGGCCACATTTTATTTATTCATTCATCAGTTGATAGATATTTGGGTTGTTCCACTTCAGGACTATTGTGAATAATGTTGCTCTGATCATTTGTGTACATGTTTTTGTATGCATATAGGTTCTCCTTGATCTTGGGTTGGTGGGTCACATGGTAATTTTACATTTAACCTTTTGAGAAACTGCCAAACTGTGTTCCAAAGCAGCTGCACCATTATCCATTCCCATTATCAAGATATGGAGGGCTCCAATTTCTCCATATCTTCGCCAACACCCAATGCCTGTTATCTTTTTTTATTAGAGCCATGTGAGTGTGTGAAGTAGTAACTCATTGTGGGTGCTGCTCTGTATTTTAAACCAAGCCCACACATTCTTGAATGGGACCTCAGCTACTCTTCTAGGCTACACTTTTAGGTGAAGAATGTGCCCTAATGGTCATTCCTAAAACCCAAAATAAAGCCAAGATAATCTAATACTCCCTTAATAAATGAAGGTATCATCTCCATATAAAATGCATCATTATTCTACCATAAATTCTGTCAAGCTACAGTCATGCCCAGTAGCCAATCCTTTTTCAATAAAGATATCAGCCTAAGCAGCCTATGTAAGCGCTAATGCTGTAGTGCAATACTTAAACATGCAATGAAGTTTTAATCAGGGCTTTCAAGAAACACTGGATTGAAATTCAAGCCTGTCAATAATCTACGTGTAACCTGATCATTTAACTTCTTTACACCTGAGCATGATGCTCTGAGCCACTCACAGAAGTATATCCTCTGAAGTCACTCACATAAAGTTGTCTAAGTCAGAAAGTTTAATGAAATTTGAAAAAGTACTAACACCCATGCCTAAAGATCTAGCTTTGCACAGCAGAAAGAATTTTAGCTATAGTAGTCAGAAAAGGTGGTTGCTACTCACAGCTTGCTAGTTAGTAGCCACATGACCACATGACCAGTACATTATTGAACATCTTTCTACCTCAGTTTCCTGATCTGAAGGTAATGCCTTCGAGAGGTTACGAGGATTCCTTGATCTAGTAAAACTAAAGCATTGGACACAGTAGCCAGCAAAAAGCAGACACTTGCATGTTAACAGAAAGATGGATGGAAGGTAACTCTGGGCAAAGTTTCCCAGCAAACAGAGACCTCATAACCAATGTTGGGGACCATTTAGGGCTGAATGCGAGTCCCCGTGACCTATGGGATTCCTTTATAAAGCATTCCCCACCACCACCACCACCACCACCACCAAAAAAATAAATAAATAAATAAAAATAAAGCATTCCCCCATATTATGGTCTGCAAATTGATAAGGAGAGCTATCATCTGGCTTAAAACAGGTCTAGGAGAAATTCTTGGAAGGGAGCCCAGGGATGAAAAGATAAGGAGAGACCTCATTTTTGGTCAGGAACACGAGAATAAAAACTTCCTCGGGGCTCACGGCGAGCCCGAGCCCAGAAGGGATGCCACGGAGACCAGATAAAGGCTGTACCCGCCCGACCCCACCGGGGCGCAGGCAGAGGGACCGCGGGCGCCAGAGGGCGGGGGAGGGGAGGGGCTGCGGGCAGGGGCGCGGGGCCGCGCGGCGGGGGAGGGCCACGGCCACCTGCCGGCCACCTGCCGGCCACCTGCCCGCCACCTGCCCCGCGTCTACCTGATCTGGTTGTCACGGAATTTGTTGAGATGCGGTTGGTTGAGGTAAATGGTGCGGGCCGGCGCCTCCAGCTGGTCTCCAACAGACGTGGCCCGGGACATCTCATCCTCTGCCTTCCTGTAGCCCGAAGAAGGACGAACAGGTCCTGCAGAGACGGGGCGCGGGCAGAGAACCAAACACAAAGAAGTCAGGCCGGGCGGGAGCGGCGAACGCGGGCGACGGGCTAGCGGGCGGGGCCCCGGGGAAGGATGCTCCGCGCGAGGCCGGGCCGCCTCTGTACCGTGGCTCCCCCTGGAGACCCGCCGCCGCAGCTGCTCGCGGCTCGCCCCGCCCCCGCCCGGGTCCCCGGGGCGCCGAGCCGGGAGCGCTCCCGCCGCCGACTCCGCCCCGCACCCCCCCGCCCGGCTGCGGCGCGAGGCCCGGCTGGGGGCGGGGGGGCGGCGGGGCGGCGGGGCCGCGGGCTGGGGCCTCCCCCCACGCCCCACCTGCCCGGGCGGGCTCCCCCCTTTGGGTCCAGGGACTGCGCTCCGGGGCCCGGTTCTCGGGCGGCTTCGACTGCGCTTAGGACAAAGATACCAGCAGAGGGGATGCGCCCTGCATTTCAGTCGCCGCATAAAAGGATGGAGAAAGCACATCGCCGCGCCCCACAAACGAGAGCTGCCCGACCCTCAGGGCGATGGGCTCGGCTCCACCGCGGCCGGAGCGCCCAGCTCCTCCCTCCCCAGGGGCGCGCGGCCACCTGCGAGCGAGCGGTAGCGCTACCAATCCCAGCTCTGGGGGCGATGCGGGATCTTTCACTTATGGCTCCGGTGAGGCGTCTGTGGTTAAGATACAAGCAAGTCTGTCTCCTTAAGAGTTGATTTCAGTTCTATAGTCAAGGCTTTCTGTGAGCTCAACCTCCCCACAACCTTCAGGTAGGGAGGTGTCTGCATGGAGAATAATGACACACCCATTACTCACACTACCACACCGGAGGACACACATGCTTCAGCTACAACGTCTGTCCCTCCTCACAAGAGGCAACCCACCTCTAGAAGGGACCTTGGGGCGGGGGGGGGGGGGGGGTGTCTGAAGTACAGGATCACAGAAAAATAAATCGCCTGCAGAGGCAGCCTTCTCTCCTTTTCCTTGCGTGTATTTTCACTCTGATATTGGACATCTCATTTCAATAAACATCTACTTCACAGCTACAAGGAATATTCACTGACAGAGAAAAATCTTGGAATAGAATGTCTTGGCTACTTAAGTATGTCATCGTTTTAAAGAGATTATAATCCTATTATAATCCTTATCACAAGAGAGGGACAACCAAAACATGAAATCGGTTGACAGCTGACATAGCAGCCTGGAGAGTATTCATAGCTAGGTCCCTGGTCACAGCACCCTGGCTGTTCTCCATTTAGGGACTCCAACCTCAGATCCTCACTCCCTTCCTCCAGCCTCCACTCTCCCAGGCTTCTCTGGCTCCACAGGGGACTACTCTGCCCTCTGCTTAGTGACAAGGGGCAGCAGGGAGCAGAAGTCCTCACTTCAAGACTGGCTGGCCTGAGAGCTCACTTCAGTCAGAGAAGGTTAGGTTTTTGTTTTTGTTTTTGTTTTTAAGGTTAGGTTTTAAAGCATTTTCTGATTTAAGGCAGATAGGCTAGTTTCAAAATATTCCTTATATAAAAATATTGCTCTTCTCCCTGCCCACTTATCCCTCTTTGTTTATCTCCAGCATTTATCATCATTACTTGACATTATTTATTTACGGTCTGTCTTCCCATGGCTCCAGGACAACAGGACATGTTTTGTTCACTACAGTCATATCGGCACCTACAACAGTGCCTGACACATAATGGGCATTTATGTTTGCTAGTTGAATAAACCATTTGCACCCAAGTCTTATCAAGGGTCACTTTGAATTCTCCAGGCAGAGATGCAGTGATATGCACAGAGGGCTCAAATGCCACATACTCGTATGGGTCAGAAGAGTTCATTGCTTAGACTGTGTTCACTCAGTGGCTCTTGATCCTGGCTGCACATTATCACCACCAAGAGAGCTCCCATAATGAATAGATCCTGGGCCCAACCCCCACAGATTCCGACTTTTTTTACTCTGTTTTATAGTAACCTAAGGGATGCCTGGGTGGCTCAGTGGTCGAGCACCTCCCTTGGGCCCACGGTGTGATCTTGGGCTCCCTGCATGGAGCCTGCTTCTCTCTCTACCTATGTCTCTGCCTCTCTCTGTGTGTGTCTCTCATGAATAAATACATAAAATCTTTTAAAAAATAATAAAATAAAATAAAGTAACTTAAGAGGTGGGGGCCTGGGTCACTCCCTCGGTTTAGCTGACTCTTAGTCTCAACGCAGGTCTTGATCTCAGGGTTGCAAGTTCAAGCCCCACACTGGAGCCTACTTAAAAGCATGGAGCCTACTTAAAAATAGTAATAATAATAATAATAATAATAATAATGTTACTTAAGGCTTATAAGTGGGCAGCCACAGTTGAGAATCACTTGTTAAATGCTGCTGGGAACGCAAAAAAAAATTAATTAATTAATTAAAATAAAATAAAATAAAATAAAATAAAATAAAATAAAATAAAATAAAATAAAATAAAATAAAATAAAATAAAATAAAATAAAATACCTGGCTCCTGCTCTCAAAAACTTTAAGGTGCTAAAGTATAACCATGGTTACCAGTAAGCCACGGTTTATGACAAGTGACTAAGATCAGGCTTGAAGACGCTAAGGAGGGTCAGGAGTCAGCAGCCTGTTTGTGCTTGAGGGGAGCTGATCAGAACAGAGTTTGAGGATGGATATAAAAGCCTTAATGTATGGGTAAGGTTTCTATTAGGAAAGAGGAGGACAAAGACAGTTGGGGTGAGAACAAGAAAGAGCTTCAGCAAAATCCCAAGTAGACAAGATGTATAAGAAGCCAATTAAAATAAACAAACTTAAAATCAGCACTGAAGGTCCAGAGTGGGAAATAGAAGGAAAGCTCAGGTTGGCAGGGAGGAGAGGGGAGGGCCATTGAGGGACAGGGAGGGGGGAAAGACTGGGAAGGACTTCAATGCCAGGCAAAGAAGCTTCAACTCCATCCTGAAGGTCATATGAAGCCCCAGACAGTCTCCAAGCAGGGAACAAGTGCACCTGGCAGGGATATACAAGTAGGAGCAGAAAGAGGGGAGAATTTGCAGATAAGGAGATCCAGGTAGGAAATTAATTCTACATCTAGAAGCAAGACATTAAAAAGCAAAAATTAAATGGAGAATGGGTAAAAAGAAAAAGAAAATAGACAGGAGAACCATCTCAAAAGAAAACCCTGCAAGACTTTTTTTGGATTGAATGTGTGGGCCAGAAAAAAAAAAAAAAAAAAAAACCATTGGGTAATTGGGATTTGAATAAAAGAAGATTGGAACAAAAAAAAAAAAAAAAAGCATTTCTGATAGAAATGAGAATGGAAACAGTTTTCCCAAACAAGAATTTAAGTGTTGGATAACAAATATTGGGGTGCAAAATAATTACACAATTAGTGATAGAATTACATGAAATGATATCTCCCAAGCACCTACCATGCATGAGGCCAGCTCACCTTTCTACACTACAACAGGGCCAGCCCTAGAGTTTTATTCTAGGTAGCAATTGTTATAGTCCCCCCCTCCCTAAGACTGTGATAACTGTCTTCTACCTCAGTGGCCTCATCTTGACCCAATCCTGCTTTGGAGAAAAACATTAATCTTTTCAAAATATCACACATCTGTTGAAAATGTATCGCCTAAAGAAAACACTATACCATATATAGTGAAGCACGTTATGACTAAGGTTTCAAATTCAGACTCATGAGATGAATTCTGAGCTAATGCATTTTGAAAATACCACCATGCAAAATTAGAGGAGATGCTTACAACTCCCCCATATAAACAAGCACAGTGTCAGCAGACAGTGGGAGTTCAATAAATATCTGTCGAGAAAGAAACCAAAGAAAAAAGGATAAAGAGAAACAAGAGTAGGCAAATGGACAAGCACTAAGCTTGCCTATTACAAAATAGAAATGCAGACAAGACAGCTGCTGGCCAAGGGCACGAGGGCAGGAATATTGCCTTGCTCATGGTTCTAGCACCATCATCCTGAATAAAATACCAGGCACACAGTAGGCAGTCTGTAAACACAGATAAATAAAGGGCTAATGTAGCAGGTGCCTTTTGAGGTTGCCTACCCAGCTAATGAACCTCAGACTCCCTTGTCTGGTCACTGAACCTTTACCCTCCTACATACAGGCCAGGGAGCCCCCAGACAGGTCTAAAAATGCAGTCCCTTTCATCCATTCACAGCTCTTTGCACGGGGGACAATTATTTGGCCCAAGCTAGACCATTAGGAGTCTTCTGGAAACTTTGAAGGGGGACTTAAGGAAGATGGTTTCTACATGTGGCTGCTCTATTAATATATACACTCTGGGTCTCTAATTGCCATCTTCTACCCATGGAGTAGGCAGGGAAATAAAGGCCTTCTTTTGGAATAAAGATGAAGCAATTTCATGGAGAGCAACAGAAACTATCCCAACAATTCCCTGGGTTCTGGGTAAAGTCCCCTCCTAGACCCTAGCCAGGGGTTCCATGACTCACCCCTGAATAACCATAAATGCCAACCAATACTGTAAGGGAGCTCACAGAGAACCTATGTTTTCCCTTTAAGACAGATGAGTGAGTAAGGTTAAAGAGGAAGAATAAATATGTATTCACTTATAGATCACCCTGGGGTGGGGGACAAGGTTTTAGGTGCCTCTAGCACAGGTGCCATTAGATGCCACAACCCACACTCAGGGAAGCCAGACCCAACAGTGGAACATCTTCATGGCAACATTTAAGTTGGTTGGTTTGGAGAAGGCCCAGAAATTGTTGGAAGGTGACTGGATAAATAAAGAAGACCCTCCTCCCTTCAGACTTTCTGCCAAGATAGGAGAAACAATTCTAAGAAACAGACATAGATGACAGGCATGTCTCCTGGTGGAGGGCATTCTCAAGGAGGATGGATAAAGAATAGGGAAGGGAAAGAGAAAACCAGACTAGTTCTAATACATAGGCCACTGACACCAACAACTCTTGCACAGGCCCCAGCCACACTGTGGCTCTAGCTTGCCTATTAATCTCTTCCTACTCACTCTGTTCATGTCCTTAGAGTATTTTCATTTTACTAAATGGCCCAAATTTCTCATTTCATTCACATAACATAGGGATGGGCAGTCACTAGCTAGGAAGGAGGGCAATGCTAGGCCTCCCACGGGCAGGCAGCAGACAAAAGTGAGGACAATGCCTCATGTCTACTCATTACATAAATTAATTCCATGGAGAGCGTTCTGGAAAGAGAAGGAAAAATCTTAACAGGTTTCTGAAATTTGTTCCTATCTAATTAATTATATGTTATTTTATGATTATTTATATATTATACATATTAGTGTGAATGAAATTGGTCCAGGGAGTTAAGAACCTCAGAGGGTCAAACACAAAAGGGGAGTTAATATAAGGTCAATTTTTACTAAGCATTTCATTGCCTTAAGCAACATAGAAATAAAATCCTTTACTCTGAGCTGCCATATTTTTCTCTAACTCAGAATATACTGGTGACTTATCTAGTCCACATCCCTTGCAAAGAAGTCTCACTATCTCACAGTAGAAACTCTTGGGAAAGAAATGCTCTAGGCTTCCTAAATGAGAAACCCATTAAAGTGTGGAGGCTTTCCCCAGAACTTCTATAACTAGCTCTGTGGGAAGTCAGACCTTGGCTAGACATTGTTGTAGAATAGAGAATTTGGCTGGTCTCTGTCCTGCTTTCTGGGGAGGCTTCTAAACCCTTAGAAATGCCCCAGTGACAAGAGTGTCTTTGTTATTTGTGGTGAGGCCCTGGGACCACACTCAGTTTTATGCTAATAAGGTGACCCTGGTGGGCCCCTAGACCATTTTAGAATGGGGGGTGACCATGCCGTGGAAAAACCAACCATGTGATTAGAGGGTTGGGGTCTGACCTCCCAATTCTGTGGAGAAGGAGGGCTGGAGACTGGAATTCAACCATGTGGCCAATGATCTGATTAATAATGCTATGTAATGAAACCCCAATAAAAACTATGGACACCAAAGATCAGGTGAGATGCTCTAAGGACACAGAAGCTTCCTATGTGGGATCCTCCCAGACCTCATCCTGCGTGTCTCTCTTCATCTGGCTGGTCCTGATTTGTATCCTTAGGATAAAGACTGTAATCCTGAATATAGTGCTTTTCTGAGTTCTCAGTTATTCTAGCTTATTATTCAAACTGAAGAGGTAATGGGAATCCTTGAATTTGTAACTATTTGGCCACAAGTACAAAAAGTCTAGGCATCCCAGAGCTTGAAGCTGCTGTCCGAAGTGAAGGAGGTCTTCTAGAAAATTATGCCCTTAACCTGTGAAGTCTGAGCTAACTCTGGGTACTTAGTATTACAACTGAACTGCAGACATTACTCTGTGAACTCTAGAATGACAGAACCAAAAGGGAAACTTTACGAATAATCACAGAAGTATATCAGGTCAAACACAAGATAGGATTAAAAGCCAGATCTGCAGAAACTTGAATCCAATGCTCCTTCCATTAGGACACGCTGCCTCTATGAGCTTCGGCAAGTCAGGACACCATCTGAGCCCTGGCTTCTTCATCCACAAACAGAAATCAATGATATAAATCAAGGGTTGGTAAATTTTCTGTAAAGGGTCAGACAGTAAATATTTTAGGCTTTGAGCCTACAGCCTCTCTTTTTGAGACACAAAAATCTTAAAAATATAAAAACCATTCTTCACTCACAGGCCAGACTTGGCCCACAGGCCATAGTTTGCTGAACCTTCACATAAACTAAGTTCTTCACAGTTAACAACACGATTATATCTTAACTGCTACCTTAAGGAAATATTAAATATCTCCCCTATCAACAAAACAGAGCATAAAATTCCTAGTAAACAGGTTCTTCGGACTTTGGTTACTGGAGTTAAGTTGATTATGTATTATCTCCTAATTTTGCATGTACTTTAAAAGTATGTAAAAGGTTATTCTCTTTGCCTCCAGAAAAATTTCCAGAAAAACAGTACGATCATCATAGAGCTTCATAACAAGAAGCACGTGTGTGTGCACAGGTGTGCGTGTATGCACACACACACACACACACACACACACCCCTCCTTTTCCCAAAAGGGTTTCAAGTTCAACTCTGGCCTCTACTCTATATTTACAAAGATGCTTCATAATCCTTCAGAACACAGAAACAAAGCAGTCCAGCAGCTGGGGAAGCACTTGAGCTGGTTATTTCTCCTAATCAAACGAACAAAATGAAAATGCAGTGCAAAGGCAAGATGTGATTATTCTAGCCCTGGCGGACACATTTCAAAGGTCTTTTCTAGACACCACTTTGAACAAACTACATCTCTCCAAATATAGCATCTGTGATCCATTTCCACCCAAGAATTGAAAAGAAAAACAAAGAGAGAGGGACACTTTTTACTGCCAATACTTATTGGCTTCTCTTTTCTCTTTTTCAGGGATAAAGAAAGTGAGAGGGGGAAGTAACTGGCCCTGAATTACTTAGGATTTGAAATATTGTTGGCTGCTACATTTATGTAAGCACATATTGGGCCCTTCCTAGATCTAGGGCATTTTGCCAGGTAGTGGGAGGGAAAGGTGCACAGCATAGCCATGGACTTACACTTTGGTAGAAGCAAAAGAAACAAGAGAGACCAAGAAATAGGAGAATCCAGGGGACAGAGATGACTGCCAGTCCCATCTAGGGCCAAAGAACTGGGTGACTTCATGGATGAAGCACTTGAACTAGGCTTACAAAAACGAGTATGATGGTATAATTTGGTTGTGTGGAAAAAGAGTGTTCCAGGAATAATGGCATGTGAGCAAAAACACGTGCCAGCGATACTTTATTTACAACCTCATTGGCTTCAGCACCATGGGTGAAAGTGGAGCCACAGTAATTTGAGGTTTTGTTTCCAGTAAGTACAGGAGAACAAATCAGCCTTCTGTTCCTCAAAACCCATTCTATACCTTAGATAATTCACAAATGAGGAATTTTAATGTAGTGAAGGCAAATGTGTTTTTAAGGAAATATCTTTAATATCTAAAAGCATAAACAACCCACAAGACATCCTAGGTTTTACAATACTCAATTCAGAGGATTTTTCTGTATGGACTGGATTGGCTACGGCTTAAAAATACAAGCCCAGTGGGTTCTCTGTAGCAGCATCCTGTGTTGCTAGGATAGATATTCGTTACTCCTGGGGCCAGGAAATAGGGTGCAAATTAAGGACACCAACCTTAAAAATCACAATTCAGTATGCATGAATGCAGATTTTGAACAGTGAATCCTAGGAGAGGTGCAGTTTTCTCTGAAGTTGCTTCGCCTCTCCACAGCATTTGGAAGACACACAACACCTTGGCCAGGGGTGTTTAGATTCACTGAACATTGTCTCACAGCCAGCTCACCTGTCCGGTGTCATCAGTGACCAACCTCTTTCTTGCTTGAGGTCATCAGCCACCTCAGAAGCCCTGACAGGATCAGCCCCTGGAAGGCCCAATGGCTTTTAAATCTGCTCCCAGACCACATGAGAAGTATAGGTGGCCAATTCAGGAAAATGAGAGCTCGTATTACTCCTGTTTTATCCTCATGAATGTCATATGTCTCCCCTTTGATTGGGGGAAACTTCCCTCAGAGAGGAAAAAATTAAGAAGTTTCTTCTCGGATTGATTTCTTCTCTCTCCACCTTTCGTCCTTTCACCTCCTAAAGATCAAAAGGACAGGCAAGCTTTTTAGTGTACATCTCTGACATCATTCTCTTTCTGGATTCTAAACAATCCTTTACAAACCCACTGAGATAGCTCTTCTTCAATGAAGAAAATGCTGAAAGTCAAGCCCTCTAAGTTCTATTTTAAATACTATAAAAGGAGGAAAAATTAATCTACAAAACCTCAAGAATTTAAAAATAGAGCTACCCTATGACCCAGCAATTGCATTGCTGAGTATTTGCCCCAAAGATACAGATGCAGAAAAACTATGGGACACCTGCGCCCCAGTGTTCATAGCAGCAATGTCCACAATAGGCAAACTGTGAAAGCAGCCATGATGTCCTTAGACAAATGAATAGATAAAGAAGATGTGGTCTAAATACACAATGGAATATTACTCAGCCATCAGAAAGGATGAATACCCACCATTTACACCAACGTGGATGGAACTGGAGGGTATTATGCTGAGTGAAATAAGCCAATCAGAGAAAGACAATTATCATATGGTTTCACTCTTGTGGAATATAAGAAATAGTGAAAGGGACTATAAGGAAAAGGAGGGAAATTGAGTGGGGAAAAACTACAGAGGAAGACAAACCATGAGAGACTCCTAACTCTAGGAAACAAGCAAAGGGTTGCAGAGGGGAGGAGGTTGGGTGGATGGGGTAACTGGGTGATGTGTACTAAGGAGGGCACTTGACGGGATGGGCACTGGGTGTTATAAGTTGGCAAATTGAATTTAAATAAAATATTTTTTTAAAAATGTGTTTAGTCTCTATAAACAAAAGGCTAGCTTGCTTATCACTGCCATTTCTGAAAGGCACAAAGTGAAGACACCTTGATATTTCTCTTGGTGGTGGAGGCTCCAAATGCATGGAAATCAAATGTCAAGAACAAGAGAAAGGCACATTCATTTGCTCCAATTATTATCCTGCTTCACATGTATAACTGCCTGTCATGTTGCTTCTCTCCACTGGTCATGTGAACCCCACACCTTTTACTTCTATCAACAATCTTAATGTAACCTTCAAAATTACACGCAATCAGATTTGGAAGAGCCAACAAAGAGGGCAACTTAATTCCTATTTCCACTAAAACAACATTCTTTTCCAGTGTGATGGCTTTTCCTGACTTTCTTATTGATGTGACATTTTGTGTATCACGTTTCTTCTCAGACACAGAAGTGAGAAAGTTCCAAATACAGAAAAATCTTTAAAAAGGAGGAGTAATGCCAAAGAAATGCAGATGGAGTCCGTTAAATCCCCAGCATCCTCCACCAATTTGTGTTGCCAAACCAATCAGCTGTCTTTGCCATGTCACTGAGAGGTCATAAATAGTTATGGTAAGAAGCACAACAATATCTTGTTGAGCCTGGTCTAAGCACTCCATATGTATTAACCCATATAATTCTCAAAACAATCATGAGGAGCATGTTTCTTTTGGAAATAATGAGAATGAGGTAATTTACCAACTAGCTCAGTATCTATGAGTTGAATTTTGTTCCCTACTATACGAGTCATTTATAGGACCTACCTTGTAAATAATTTGGGGGGGGGAGGGCTTCAAGGAGTTTCCTAAAATAGACAAATATTTGTTGACTGTCTTTTACCCTGAATAGATTTTGGTTTATTATTTTTTTTATTTAACTGAAAGTACATCCCCAGAGTCTATGCATAAAACAAAGCAAAACAAAACTCCCCCAAATGCCAAATTCACAGGTAGCATGGAGGTGACAATAGTGATTATGAGATTGGGTGCTTAAACTAGGAAAGCCAAGTCTCTAGAGATTCAAGTGCCCCAAAGGCAGGAACATATATACAAGAAAGCAGTAAATCAAGCAGGCAAGCAAAAAAGATTGAGGCAGACAGGAAGTCATTCATACATCCAAGGTTCAGAATATTCTATGTGCACAATGCCAATGTCAAAACTCTCTCCCTGCATTCAGAGAACTTGTAATCTGATGAAAACAAATGGATGCAGAGTAACACAGTGCACGATGTGAACGGTTTCCTTTCTCCTGGATTTTCTTCCTTTTGGGGTGTTCTCCACCTGCCAACAACTCATCCTTAAGCTGTAGCTCAGGGTCTCTCTCCTCTGAGAAGTCTTTGCTCTTCACACATCCCCAGGTTGGATAAGATGCCCCTCCTCAGATACAGACAGGCAGTGAATTCAGTTCCTCCAGGAGGGCATTTTTCTGTTTTACACAACCTATATAACGATATGCAACTGTTTAGTTTGTGCATTTTCCATGTTATAGTCACTGTTTATGGATCTTTCTGATTGAAAGGTCTCCAATTGGAAAAGTATAGGCTGTGCCTTGTTGATATTACTATCCTCAGCATCTTTGGGAGGGAAAGAAGGAACAGTGAACACTATGGGTATGTGGGGCCTAAGAGAAAGACTAGTACTTCCAAGTGGAGTAGAAAGGGGGGTGGTATTGGTTGGAGAGATTTAGGAGGTCTCTCACTGAAAAGCCAGCAACTGAGCTCTATATAAAGGACTCTAAAGGGTAAAACAATGGAGAAGGACGTCCACAGAGTAAGACAAAGCCATGGGTAAATATGTGATGTGAGCAGCTCTCATGCAGCCTTCTGGGATGTCCTCTTAGGAATATGTTCTACTCCCCTCCATACCTGGACAGATACAGAAGAACAACAATAGCATTTAGTTTTGCTTCCCTATACAACACTGTCTCTGAAGACCAGAGCAAAGAGTAGGGAATGGAAAGACCATTTTGTTTTTTGGGGTTTTTTTTTTAAAGATTTTATTTATTTCTTCATGAGAGACACACACACACAGAGAGAAGCAGAGACGCAGGCAGAGGGAGAAGCAGGCTCCATGCCCAGAGCCTGATGAGGGACTTGACCCCGGGACTCCAGGATCATGCCCTGGGCCGAAGGCAAGGCTAAACCGCTGAGCCACCTAGGGATCCCCGGAAAGACCATTTTGATAGACAAGGTGTAAGAGGCTCAATGACCAAGTGGTGAAAACATGTACAAAAGTACACAGGTGGAGAGTAAAAAATGCTGTAATAGAGCTACACATTGGGGAAGGTATTCACACAGAGGAAGGGTCTCTAGCTGTCAGTTAGTGAGCCTTGGGCACCAGAAGGACAACAGCTGATTTTAGAAGCAGATTAAATAAATTAATAACAAAGCCTTGCAAGTGACTGGATGACAGAAGAAGGAAAGAGCAGAGGCTTGCCAATTTCTGATGCTCTTCCTTTTTACCTATGGATTTCTGACCATTTAAGCAATTAGTTTCCCCTTGAATGAAAAGATTTTCACAATTGACTATTAAATTGTAAAGTTAATGCAATCAAATACACTACCTTTGTAGTAGGATATCCTTATGACCAATAAATCTATAAAGATGAGAATTTGAGGCCCAAGTAATAAAAGCATTACATACCACTCTTGGACAAGAGTTTGACCTACCAAAAGCATTATTTAAATAGACTGAGTATTACAAAAACCTGCCAGAATTATCCCAAGTTCTCACTAACATCTGACATACAATCCTGGATCATAACTGTTTCTGTGGCATACTCCGCTTGCAAATCCTTTGCCGATGCATTAGCAGCAAAGGTGGTCACAACCAGAATCCTATATTGTTTCCAGGGCTTTCCTTTTATTACCTTTTACTCTGCTGACAATCCAACTCAGTTCTATATATACCTGTGGCTGAAGACGTTGGGGAGAGGGAGAGAACACTATTCAAGGGACCATACCACTAAAGAATTTAGGGACCTCCTCTGAAATAGACCTCTTGGAAGGAGATAAGTGGACTTATAAAATGGGAGGAAAGGCCCACACACAAAAAAAATAGCTCTCCAAAAGATCAGTAAATATGATGTGACTAAGACCTGAATAGCTCTTAAAATTCTGCAATTAGTCCAAGCCAGTAAGATGGTGACAGGCCCACAGGCTGGAACTTGCCAAGCCTAGTTCTAGAGGTTCCCACTGGACCAGCATCACAGCTCAAGGCTCTTCCATACCAACTCTGCTGCCTTCCTTCTTTTCTGTGACAGGCAGCAGATCAACACTGCTGTAAGAAGGCTCTCTCAGCTCAATCCCATGCAACCCCACCTCTACTTTCATCTTTCAGAGGCATTGCCCCTTAGAAACCTCTTCTACTCCTAACCCCATCTCAGTGTCCATGGTCCCTAGATCTAGTGTGCCCTAGTTGCAACTTCCATTTTTCCATTCACAGAAAGAGCAGTTTCTACTTTCATGTGAATAATCACAGCAATGGTTGAACTGCTATATAGTGGATTGACAGATGTACCAACAGCAAAGTGAAACACACAGTACTTGCAAAGAGATAGCCAGGCAACAAAGGATCGAGCACCAGTAATAAAAAGACCATCCCATTTACCCTAGAGAGGCACAATCCAGAGGATCCAGGAATAGAAAGACAAATCACCAGTGAAGCTCTCCAAGTGTTTAACGAGGCCAATATCAGAAGTACACATTCCGTGAGGAAATAATTCAATTTCGATCTTCAGCCCTGACACACATGGAAGGCCCTCAAAGCTCAGCTGGCAGAGCAAGGGATAAGGTTATTGGAACTTATTTTCTTAAGACATATTTCTCTTTTTTTTAGGATTTTATTTATTTACTCATGAGCGACACACAGAGGCAGAGACATAGGCAGAGGGAGAAGCAGGCTCTCCGCTGGGAACCCAATGCAGGACTTGATCCCAGGCCACCAGGATCACATCCTGAGCGGAAGGCAGATGCTCAACCACTGAGCCACCCAGGTGCCCCATAAGACATATTTCTTAAGAAAAATGCAAATAAAGCACAAATGCTTTTCAAGTGCATGGTTTGAAATGTATTGCCTCAAATCTTTGTAAGTAGAGATGCTTTATTTAAACCTCATTCCCCAGAATATATCAGGTGTTGCTTAGATTCAAACATCCCCTTGTCCAGCCTCATCTCTCACTGCTGCAGCGATCATTCAATCTTGGGACTTCTTGGACCATTAGCAGCAGCTGAATGAGGTCAGTTCTCTTTATCACAGTGTGACGCCCGTGGCTCCTAATTCTTTCTTCACTTGGGAAGCGACATATAGGACACAGTAGCCACAGAAGGGCCCGTGCTGGGACCCTGCCTCCCCATGTTTCCCCAGCTCCTGCATTTGTAGCACACCTTCCTATGCACCTTTACCCTTCCCACTCTTGCTTCTCTTCCCCGCTGGTTGCATTAATCTCTCAACAGATTGCTAGGTCCACCTTGATCTGTGCTTTCAGAAGACAGACAAATCTTGACCCAGAGACTTCCAGGCATTGAGGCAGAGTGCACAGAAGATGTCAGGGGGCCAAGCAGTTGACTGGAGGCATCATCCTGGCCACAGCATATATACTGAAATTCTATTATGGCTGGTAATAACCTTTCTCTCTATTGAAAACCTATTTTAGGGCGATCATGGCCTTACGTAGTCCAGGGCTAAGGTGGAAGCAGTGCAGTAACCTCAGCACACAAGCAGCCAGCCAGATACCAAAACAATGTATCATACTCATGTACTGAATAAAAAGAAACCTGATCATTTTATTCCTGATTAGATTTTTACCACTTTCTGCTGAAACAATATAGTATGAAATCCAAGGGGGAAAGCTTGATTTACTTTAAATAGTGTGAACTTTGATGATGTGGAAAATATTTCTCAACTTTAATTTTCTGAAATATTATTTATGTAAATTCCTTCTTTTTGTACATTTCATAGGACATGCATCTCTAAGCTTTATCATTGCCAATGTGTACAGAGAACAAAAATATAAGCATATGATGTAAAAAAGAAGCCACATAATTCAAACATGTAATGTTTGACAAAGATGATAAAAAGTAACTTTAGTCTTCACTCCATGGATTATAGGGGAACACATTCATAAAAGCCAATGGCACCCATGGTGTTTCCTATTCCTCTCCATTCTCAAACCATACCTCCCCCTGGATATTTTCTCTGCCAGAACTTTCTCCTCTGTTGGTTTTAATTCTCTCTTCCTCCTAGAGGACAACTTGAACTTTCAGGGAAAGTCTTGCTTTGGGGTCCTTAAAGTCAAGGACTGTCTTATTTCCCTAGAACTCTCTGGCATTTACCATGTGCTCAAATTGAATAAATGGATTGTCTTTATATTGTGGAGGGCAGGAAATCCCTCCAGGAATGACTGGCCTGAATTAGAAGTAGTTCAGCATCCTCCCTTGCAATTACTTCCCAAATATTTTGGTTTATCTTTCAATCCCACATCCAGGCAGTCAGGAAATACCATCAGTTCTACCCCCACTCCTAACCTGAAAGGATCCTGAATTAAGACTACTTCTCTTCCCGTAGGCTCCTGCTGCCCCAGATCATCCTGTCACCATTCCTCACCTGGGCACTGCAGTAACTTCTTAACCCATCCTCCTCCTGCCTTCCACACAGGAGGCAGACTCATATTTTTAAATGCAACCCCAGATCTGGTGAACCAGTTTTCCACTACGTTTTGAGTAGCAAGCAAACTCCCCACCATGGGCTAGCAAGGCTCTATCCCAGACACACAGTTCCAGAGGTGGGACTCCCTTCTTCTACAACTTCACTTCTCTGGTTTCTTATTGCTTGGGTCTCTGCTCAAATGTCACATCTTTAAAGAATTCTTCTTTAATCATGCTGTCTACAGTAGTTCTCTCCTTTGGTCATTTGTTATCCAGGCTTTCTTTAGAGTAGTGATAACCCTTATAAGTATCATTTATCCACGTGTCATCTGTCTACCCCTCTAGAATTTAAGCTGCATTAGCTGAGCTTTTCTTGTTCTCTGCTCTCCCTCTGGTGCCTGATACATGTGTTTGGTACTTGCCTTTTGAATGATTCGATGAATTCAGTCTGCTTTGAACAAGTCTTAGCAAATCTACCCAACTCTGTTGCTAAGGTTCATCAATCACCTGGCATATATCAACATTACCCCTATCATCACTTCTTTTCACTATCACCGTAAGTAGACATATTGTCACTTGGTAGGCCAGGCTTTGGGCCTTGCTTTACTAGTTTCCCAAACCCATAATGTTTTATCTATAATTTAAAGCTTAATATATAAGATTTGACCCCTTTATCTGAGTGATGAAAATAATACCTACTTTGCCTAATAATTGTATAATGCTAAGGCTAAGACCTTGAGTTTGAAAAAGGTAAGTAAACTACAAAGTTCTGTAATAAAATAAGGAAGTTATTATAAAATCGCAGAATACAGTCATTAGTGACTGTGTGCTAATAATTAAACTTCCATTTCCTAAGACCTCCCTACCAACTGCCAGATGCTGCCCATATAAATCCATATTTAATTCACAACCACCCTCTGAGAGTTATCGTCACCCTTTAACAGATGAGAAAATTGAGGACCTGTGAGGTTTAAGAGCTGATCAAGGTCATTTAACTCATAGGTGATAATATCCAAAGTTCAGATCTAGTTCTGCCTGATTTCATTGATCAGGCTTTGAAATTAGACAATATTGTTTTATAAAGATGTTACATAATAATAAAAAAGTCATCCAAGAATCTATATAATATTATTGGCAGGAGCAAATGGAAGAATTTTTAATGTAAACACAATGACACAGTGAGAGAGTGATCAAGTCACACAAGGCAGCCAGGGGAGTTCTTCTGGTGTTCCGAGTGTCCCCGTGGTGCCCACCTGCATTTCTGAAATAGGCAGAAGCCCATGCATTACCCATCAACGCCATGGAGAACATAAAACAAACACCTGTGTCCAAATGTGGTCCAAATGTAAGAATAAAGGGCAACAAAAAGTTCTGGCAACATGAAGAAATATGCTAAATAAGAAGACAGGGTTTGAAAAAGCAGCCACATTGAGACAAAGCTGCACATGTTTCAAGTTACTTGGTCAGTTATGTCAAACAATTTACCCAAACATAATTTCTGAAAATAAACGTGCTAGAACAGTTCTTTTTGGCTTCTTAGTTGGCCTATGTAATGTTCAAAATGAGGCTTATTTACTTCCCATTTTGAATTTTGTGATTACCTTGAGGACAACTTGAAATCAGAGATTTGAAGAAATATTAAGCAAAAGTTCAAAGTCAAAAGCTAATGATCTAATAAGCAAATTAGACTGCTTTATAGGAAAATAAAAAATACTATAGCCAACCCCAAAAGAGAATTCTTTGAAGAAGATATAGAATTACATTTTATACATGAAACATACAATGACTCATCGTCACAAAGGCCTCGCTCCACATATGTGTTTGCCCGAGTCAGTGCTCTTTCTCTTTCTCACTGTCCCTACTATTGTGTGGAGCACTCATCTGCCAAGTGGCTGCTCCCGTAGGTTAGAAACACAGTCTTTTTTTTTTTTAATTTTATTTATTCACAAGAGACCCAGAAAGAGAGGGAGAAGCAGGATCCATGCAGGGAACCCAATGTGGGACTTAATACCGGGACCCCAGGATCACACCCCGGGCCGAAGGCAGGTGCTAAACCACTGAGCCACCCAAGGATCCCCAGAAGCACAGTCTTACAGTAAATACAAAGCTACTCAACTCTACAGAAAGCCCACACACCTGACACTGATGTTGTTAATACAACAATCTCATCACAACAGCCATACACAGCAGATTTTGATTATTTTTATGTTTAAAAAGGAAGTAAAATGTCTCAATTTTTCATATTGACTACACACTGAAATAACATTTGGGATATATGGACTTAAAAGAAATACACTGTTAAAGTACAAATTGCTCATATTAGATTTTTATTTCACAACACTGGCTTGGCAGTTGTAACTTCATTATTATCTTACCTGTCAACACAGTGCATAGCCCGCCTCACCCCTCAAACTCACAACATGTATCTAAAGGAGGAAAAGTAATTTTACTTATTTTTTTCTTAAAGATTTTATTTATTTATGAGAGACACAGAGAGAGAGACAGACATAGGCAGAAGGAGAAGCAGGCTCCCCAATGGGGTATTCGATCCCAGGACCCTGAGATCACACCCTCAGCTGAAGGCAGACGCTCAACCACTGAGCCACCCAGGCACCCCGGAAAAGTAATTTTAATACCAGCTTCAGGAAAACTTAACAGGGAAGATAGATCTATACCCAGAATCACTGCCTAATGCTGAGTACCAGCACTTTCTCTAGCTACAACTTAGCCTACTGGTAAATACCCCGCTAGCGGTGATTCAGACACCAAAATGCCTGTCTGTAGAGAAACCCAAGTTGATGTAAGAGTTTTTAACTAATATCAAAACAGGTTTTTTTTTCTTTTCCTTTTTTTTTTTTTTAACAGTTTTCTTATACAAAAACTTTAGTTCTGCCTTAGAGGTAAGCCCATATTTTGTTTATTCTTGTTTGTAGGAAGATTAACAAATTAGACGTTCCCTATAACTCAGATTAGAGACAATTAGAGGAAAAAAGATCATTATAGTCAACCACACATCAGTTAGAAGTGACTGTCCACAGCGAGGAAGGGCACAGAACTTCACAGGCCCCACAGGTGTACCACACACAGCAATCCTTAGGCCATACGTTAGAGAGAGTATGTAGCCCTAAAACCCCAGCCACAAAGACAACCCCTAAGTAAACACCCAATAAACACTTATTTTCACAATGACCATTTGAGTCCTTAAGAAAAGCCTGTGTAGGGGATCCCTGGGTGGTTCAGTGGTTTAGCGCCTGCTTTCCGTCCAGGGCCTGATCCTGGAGACCCGCGATCAAGTCCCACATAGGGCTCCCTGCATGGAGCCTGCTTCTCTCTCTCTCTCTCTCTCTCTTTCTCTCTCTCTCTCTCTCTCTCTCTTTCAGGAATAAATAAATAAAATCTTTAAAAAAAAAAAAGAAAAGAAAAGTCTGTGCAACACTTTCCTAGGAGTCCTGATGCTTTGCCCAAAGTTATTTTTAATTCGAAAGCTTCCTATTACGTGTGGATAAATATTTTTTCAAAACAATGTTAATTTATCAAAACTACATTTTTTAAAAGATATTATTTATTTCCTTAACAGAGAGAGAAAGAGCACAAGCGGGGAAGCAGCAGGCAGAGGGAGACAGAAAAGCAGGCTCCCCACCAAGCAAGGAGCCAGATGAGGGACTTGATCCCAGACATTCAACCACTGAGCCACCCAGGTGCCCCAAAACTACATTTTTAAACAACTTTAAAAACTTAATTTAGTATCTCTGGTAAAGCTAAAGAAAATATTTGCTGTTTTAAATATTTAAGATCTTCCTAAAAATATAAAGTTTTTCAAACAATATACAATAGTATACCTTATAAAGACATCCATGTCTATAAATACATTTATAGCCAGTGAATTACTACTTAGTACTTATACAAACTTAAGTAGCATATCAATCTTCAATACCTCTTATCTTTAATAATTAATAATTATTTATTTAATTATTTAATAATTAGCATCTTTAATACCTCAAGCATACTATATGGATATTTGATTTATACAAAAAGTCATAGTGGACATAAAAACCAGTCATAAGATTATAAGGGAAGAAAAGCACCTAAATAAAATTTAGTAGAAAAAAATCAAGATAATATTCTATGGCATACAAAGAATAGAATGTAACATCCTTTTTCTACCTTCAAAAGGGACGATGCCAGAGCTAAGTGTGCAGCAGTCACCTACTTTTCCAAACCTTGTGTCACAGCTGTCACTTGTGTGACTACCACTTGAGCTAGGCTGTGTGCTTCCACTAAGTTCTCTAAAACTTGTGGACTTCTTAAATTCATGAAGATGTATTTGCTTACAGAAGAGGACAGCTCTTCCTTTTTTAAACTCTATATTGAGATTTTAAAACCTGAACCCAGCATGATGTCTGTGTTTTGGGTAGTGTGTGACTTCCTGCTACTGTAAGAACCATCCAGTGAGATGATGGCCAAGCAACTGGCTCCCTCAAACTATTCCATGGTAAGCCGAAGAAGTGTAAGCTAATTTAGAAGACAACAAATATACATCAACAATGAAATATAAGTTAAAATGAAATCTTATCTCACAAATTGATAGTTTAAAATACACCAATTGGATTTCTGTTTCTGACTCTTAGGAGTATAAGAAGGTCCAGACTAGCACCCTTCCACTAATGATTAGAAAACTAGAGAAAACATAGGAAACAACTATTTTCTGATATCAAGTGACAGGTGGGTGGTATAAGTAATCCTTGAGAGAAGAGAAACAAACAAGGTGAGCACTATGATCATAGCTTTCTACCTAAACACAATTTCCAGGCCAAAGTGCAGTGAGCAGAGAACCCCAAAAAAACCTTACAGTTTTGGGACACGTGGGTGGCTCAGAGGTTGAGTGTCTGCCTTTGGCTCAGGGCATGATCTGGGTCTGGAGATCAAGTCCTCCATAGGGCTTCCCAGGGAGCCTGCTTCTCCTTCTGCCTATGTCTCTGCCTCTCTCTCTTTCTCTGTCTCTCATGAATAAATAAATAAAATCTTTAAAAAAAAAAAAAAGGTTCATCTTGAATCTTCAGCTAAATTCCAATCTGGACATACAAATGGCAGAACTCATCAAGGCCAGGGAAAGAATAATTACCAAGGAACTGTCAGAAGAATAATTTTAAGAGGTCACACAAAGCCAGGAAATTGTTAGAGGTGCCAGGAACCACGGTGGAGAGGCCTCATTGACTACACTGGGAATCATGTTTGAACTGTGAGACTAGAATATGCCTCTAAGAAAAGCTACCCTAGGCCCATTGTATATAGCTTAAAAACTAGCTTAAATAGGATCAAATTAATCTACAAATAACTAAGCAGAACAAAGTCCAAAAGTCCTGATAGAAACTAAAATCTAGCACTCACTTCATCATGTATGGTATTTTTTTTCATGTATGGTATTAAATCAAAATTACTAGACATGCAAAGAAACAGAAAACCCATATGAAACAAATGATTCATAATCAAAAGATAATTCAGTCACAGAAACAGGCCCGTAAGTGAGAACAATGTGGAATTACAACACAAAGACATTAAAACAACTCATATAAGTAGATGCAATATGCTCAAGGATTTTTTTTCAAGATTGTATTTATTTATTCATGAGAGACACACAGAGAGAGGCAGAGACATAGGCAGAAGGAGAAGCAGACTCCATGCAGGGAGCCCGATGTGGGACTCGATCCAGGCATTCTGGGATCACGCCCTGAGCTGAAAGCCGATGCTCAACCACTGAGCCACCCAGGCATTCCATGTTCAAGGATTTAAAGGGAAAAAAGAATATGAGATAAGAAATGAGATATAATAAACAGAACTTCTAGAGATGAAAACTAGAATATCTGAAATGAGATGATGCTGGGTAGGGTTAAAATCCAAAAAAAATTCATGAATTTGAGGACATAGCCACGGACCTATCCAAACTGAAGCACTGAGAAAAATATATCAACAGAATATCGACGACATGTGAGGCAGTAACAGGGGTCTACAGTATATACAGATGGAGTTCCAGGCACAAAAAAGGGTCAGGGGGTGGCAAGGAAGGAAAGGACAGAAACAGGTGAAGACATAATTTGGAAAAATATTTCAGATTTAATAAAAACTATAAACCCAAAGGTCCAGAATCTCAATGAACCCCAAGCAGGATAAACTAAAACACAACAAGGCATATCATATTAAAATAACAAAACCAGAAATAAAGAGAAATATCTTAGCCAAGAAAGTGCATACTGAAGAACAGAAGAACTTTCTCATACTTCTCATCAGAAACTATGAAAGTCTAAAGAAAATGGAGTATTTCAGTTTTTTTAAATGTTAATTTTGAATTTCCTATCAATCAATATCTTTCAATAATGAAGGTGAAATAAAGATTTTTTTTCACACAAGCGAAAGCTTATAGAACTTAGGTACTACAAGTTAAAGGAAATCCTGTAGTCTAAAGAAGTCTATCAGATGGAAATTGATCCCATACAAAAACAAGGAAGGCCTAAAGCTGGAAATATAGGTAAGTGAAATATTTCCTCTACAAATTTCTAAAAATTATTTGAGAGTATAATAGTGTATTGCGGGAATTATACTTAGAACTAAAATGGAGGAAGCCCGGGTGGCTCAGCAGTTTAGCACCACCTTCAGCCCAGGGCGTGATCCTGGAGACCCAGGATCAAGTCCCACGTCAAGCTCCCTGCATGGAGCCTACTTCTCCCTCTGCCTGTGTCTCTGCCTCTCTCTTTCCTCTCTGCGTCTCTCATGAATAAATAAATAAAATCTTAAAAAAAAAAAAGAACTAAAAAGGATAGTGCAACAGATAAAGGGGGAGTGAATAAAAACATAGTATAATAAGGCATTTATAGACATAAAACACTATTGTTATTTAATAGAAAGCAACAAGTGAAAAGATACACATAGGAAATCCTGGAGCAACCCCTAAAAATATAAAACAAAAAGCTACAGTTAATAAGCCTAGAGTGAAGATAAATAGAACACCTAAAATGCACAATTAATACTGTTTTAAAAAGCAGTAGAAAAGTAAAGAGCAAAGAAGAGACTGGATACAAGTAGCAAGATGACAGACTTAAATCTAACCACAATGATAGCTACATTAATTATAAATGTTCGACATACTCCAATTTATTCAATTGTCAGATTGAATAAAAAGATCTAACTGTAGGCAATCTGCAAGAAATCCACCTTAAATATAAAACAGGTTAAATGGGAATTGGAAAAAGTCATCACACAGACCATCAAAAGAAAGCTACAGTATCACAGCATTAGACAAAACAGATTTTTCAGGGTAAAAAAGTACATTTCATAATTATAAAAATGGCAATATACCAAGAGGATTTAATCCTAAACACTCATGTATCTAATAACAGATCTATGAAGCAAAACCATTAGATCTGCAAGGAGAAATAGGCAAAGCCACAGGTATACTTGAGAGACTACAATACCTCTCAGTAGTTGATACAACAAAGAAAGAAATCAATAGTGAAAAACAAGATGTGAACAACACTATAAAGCAACCTGACAACACTTCTAGAACACTCTACCCAACATATGAGAAACACACACAGGCCATTCAACAAAATGAACTACAATCTATACAAGTCTCAACACATTTAAAAGAGCTGAAATGATATAAAATGTGTCCTGACCACAATTAAAAATAATAGAGAGCTCTCTAAAAATGTTTGAAAATTAAACACACTTCTAAATTGTAGGTAAAAGAATATTTTAAAAGAGAAATCAGGAAATATTTTGAACTGAATAAAAATACAGCTCTAGTTTGGGGCCAGGAGGCAAGGCAGCAGTCTGAGAAGTAGACACATGAAAATATTTAAAATGACAACGTTCTTTGCTTTTCTTGGGATTATTTAGGAGAGAGGTAAGTGAGATATATAAAAATACATTCTGGGTCGTGTTGCAAGCACCAAGAGTTATGAAGAATGCCTTCAGCAGTTGTACACCCTGGCCTTCTGCACGTGTCAGGACCAGACGAGGCAGCCGTGGACATGTGGATAAGGGAAGAAACAGGCAGAGGAGGCAGTCCAGCAAGACAGAAGTGAAACCAAAGTATAAGCAATACCAACACTGACATCTGGAGCACATATTGTGCTTTATATTCATATCCTCTCATTTATAGCAACTCCAGGAGGTAGACATTAACTTCATTTTCTATATAGGAATCTTGTAAGCTGGTTACCTTGTTCAAGTTCACAGTAGCTGTAAGAGCTGGGAAAAGAGTCAGAATCCAAGTGCCTCATCACTGCCTACTTGAGAACCCACAGATGGTTCTTCTATGAGTGTACATCTCCGGGCATCCCACAGTCTTGTCCCATCAAGTTCACTTGGTCTTCCCACAAATCCACCAGCCACACTCACGCTTTTGCTCCTGCTCTGCCCAAATGCTTCCCTCCCAAGCCGTGCTCTACATGAGCCTTCCTCACTGAGACCAAAGAGTCCTCCTCTATAACCTTTTCATGGCCTGTTTAGAATTTAAATTGTCTTTCTCTTATACTGTCTCTATCTAAGGAGCATAGTGAGAATATATCAATATGTGAAGATGATATAAAAGATATTTTAGGTCAAAGAAATTTTGTAAATGCTTGACTAAAGTCAGCATACCTCAATTCCATCAATATAACCAGTGTCCACTTGTGCTCAGGATAATGTGGCGCAAAGACGGAGATGACACTGCCCTTCATGGATACCCCAGTGCAGGGGTAAAGGAACTCTATAAACAAGTGGTTTCCAAAGAGAATATCAAGTGCTACAAGGAACTCAAGTACCAGGGTCCCTGGAAACACGCCAGGTGGCCTCCTAACCAAGTCAAAGGAGTTCTCAAAGGGGGTAAATAGCTAGGCCCATATTTAAAGACAGGGTGCAACAGGACATTCTGGATAAAAGCAGCAATATGTGTAATTTCTCCAACGTGATAACAAATATGCAACATTATGTTCTGGAGGCTGCAAGAAGATCCACATGGCTAGAACACAAAGTATGTGTCATGCATTGATGGGAGAGAAGAGCAGAAAGTAGAAACCCAAATCTGAAGGGCCTCGAAATCCATATGAGGTCATCTAGATATCATAAGCCACCTGAGAGGTAAAAATTGAAGAGGGGAAAAAAGATGTAATCAGCTTGTCAGTACTGAGCAAAGTCACCCTGCTCAGTCAGAGAGGGAGAAGAATAAAGCCTGTGGAGGATGAGGAGGATGATAGACAGGTTAAATCATCACAGTGGTCAACCATGGAAGAGACAGTGGAAGAACTGAAGGCAGCAGAGAATTCTGGAAAATCACTAAGTCACTAGACTCAATAGGGTTACCATCTGAAAGAGAAAAAGCAGCGCCAGGAAGGACACTGGTTTGGGGCCTGAGCAATCGATGGGGAGACCATCAACCACAGTGGAAAGAATAATGTTGGGGTGTCTGAATGGGTGAAAGGATGCCAAGGGAGGAAAGCGTGAAAGAAACAGAAAGAGGGAGTTTGTTGTTTAGACATGTTAAGTTTGTGGTTTCTACCTTCAAGCGGAAATATTCAGTATACATTTAGGCATTTGTGCACAGAGGCTGAAGTCGATCTGAACTAGAGCTTCAGGAATCCTGAGCATGGATAAAGGATCCGAAGCCTGGCAGTGGTGGCCACCAGGGTAGAAGGAGAGACTAGTAAATGAGAAAAACAAGACCGGCATTGGATGCATAGAGTGCTGTGGCTTAGAGGGAATGCAAGCTTTAAATGCTTATATTAAAAAAGAAAAAATGTCTAAAATAAATGAGCTAATAAAGCTTTTACCCTCAGAACCTAGAAAGAGCAAATTAAACACAAAGTAGAGAAATATGGAAGGGGGGAAAAAACAGGAACAAAATAAATCCTAACAACTGACTGACAAAAGATTTATAATACATACATCTGCAATTGTGAATAGAGTAAAAATGCTTACAAAGTAATAACAAAAAGAAAATGTTTACATTGAGGCACTTTGTATATCTTTGCATATACCTGAATTCAAGTGAATTACCTGGTACAATGTCTTTTTGAAGGGGTGGCTGGGGAAAGGTTTCTATTTTCCTAGGTCATATTTAATTTTATCTTTCTTATATTCAGGTATATACAAAGATTTTGTTCTCAGGTATATACAGCAACCTCAAATTTTGCCAGCCATTAATCTTGCACCCAGGTGCTACATTCCAACACCCTGATGGGCTCTGGCATGAAGGCCACAGCTGCTGCCTCCTTTGGATGCTGGGTTAGCACAATTAGAAAAACAAAATAATTAAAGCTGATAGAAAAAAGTTCACTAGGGGATCCCTGGGTGGCTCAGGTTTAGTGCCTGCCTCTGGCCCAGGGTGTGATCCTGGAGTCCTGGGATCGAGTCCCACATCGGGCTCCCTGCATGGAGCCTGCTTCTCCCTCTGCCTGTGTCTCTGTGTCTCTGTCTCTCTCTGTGTCTCTCATGAATAAATAAATAAAATCTTAAAAAAAAAAAGTACACAAGGGAAAGGGGAGGGGCAAACAGGAAAAGTTATGCCCAAAATTTGTGAAGGAGACAGAAGACAACGTTTCCAAGTCCAAGTTCAACAACTTACTCCCAAATCACTGTCCCCTTACTGGGGCCAACAGACCATCTTCTCTTAACATTAGGCAATACAGAGTTCAATTTAAAAAAGTCTGTGTATGCAAAAGGCTGTATAAAAAGAGGCCTTGTGTCTTGGTCTCACCCTTAAAAGAGATATTTGGATTCTGCACTTGTTTAAACTTAATTCTTTGCCCCGTTTCAAATGAGTCTCTAATTTGAGCTCACTTTATTGTGCTAACTGTATTAATGGCTTTAAATCATTCCAGATAGGCAACATTTTTCTAAACAGAACACAAACAATAATCTTTGAAGTAACCTTGATCAATTTGACTTCATTAAAATTAAGAACTTTGATTCATTAAAAGATAGTACAAAATGGAAGAGGCAAGACACAGACTGGAAAAGGATATTTGCAATATGTATATCTGACAACAGACTTTTGCCCAAAATAAAGAATGCATACAAAACAACAAGAAGTAAAGACAAGATGAGCTAAAGACTTATTCACAGAGAATACCCAAATGGCCAATAAGCACACGAGCAGATGCTCAATCTCACTTATTAGAGGAATGCAAATTAAAACCACAGAGGATGCACTAGACATCCACACGTGTGGATTAAAAAGAGAGGCGGGGTGCCTGGGTGGCTCAGTTGGTTAAGGTCTGACTCTTGATTTCAGCTTGGGTCATGGTCTCATGGGTCATGAGATCCAACCCTGAGTCGGGCTCCATGCTCAGCATGGATTCTCTCTTCCTCTCTCTCTGTCCTTCCCCATGCGCACGCGCTCGCTCTCTCTCAAATAAATAAATAAAATATTTTTAAAAAGAGAGAGATACACTCCTCATGTTCACAGGACAAGAGTAAATTGCTAGGAGAATATAAATCACTTTCACCACCCTAGAAAAGTATTTGGCAGCTTCTAAAGTATGTATCTATTCCATGAGTTACTCTTGTGTATTTTATCCAAGTTATAGCCACAGAAAATACATACAAGAATCTTATTCATAGTAACAAAAACAAAACAAACAAACAAACAAAAAACCTTCAGGGGGATCCCTGAGTGGCTCATCAGTTTAGTGCCTGCTTTCGGCCCAGAGTGTGATCCTGGAGTCCAGGGATCAAGTCCCACATCAGGCTCCCTGCATGGAGCCTGCTTCTCCCTCTGCCTATGTCTCTGCCTCTCTCTCTCTCTCTCTGGGTCTCTCATGAATAAATAAATAACATCTTAAAAAAAAACCCTCAGATGTCCATAAGCAAGGAAGCAGATAAACAAATGGTGATCTATCATACAGTAAAACACTCACATTACTAAATCTCACAGACATTACTCTGGCTGAAAGAAGCCAGACAAAAGAGTATATCCTATAAAATTTCATTTAATTGAAGTTTGAAGGCAAATAAATCTATGGGTCATAAAAATTAGAACAGTGATTACATCTGGCAGGGAGAGGACTGTCTGCAGAGGGGCACAAGGGATCTTCTAAGGTGGAAATAGTCTACATTTTTATTTGGTTATGGACCACAAGCATGTAGATACATAAGTATTCACTGAATTATATACTCTAGATTTGTATGCTTTATGTTAAATCTCAAAAAGCCATTAACATAAAATATCCCAAATGCATTTATCCTTCAAGTGACTTATTTTACTTATAATATTTTATCACTCCACAGATATTTGCTGATCTGATCACCTACTATATGCCAGTCACCCTTCTTGGCACTAGAGCAATGAGCAAAACAAACAGAAGTTCATGCCCTCGTGGAGCTTACACTCTAGAGGGAAAGGAGACAACAAAGAAAAAAAGTTGTATAGTATTTATAAGTAAATAGCAAAAAAAATTCTAAAAGGGGATGAGGATAGGGAATGGGGGCAAGCAGATTACAGTCTAGGCATTGACCTCACTAAAGTGCTGTTTAAATCAAACCATGAAGGACAGGCACATGCAATAACTTACACGTATAGTTTCTTAATTATGGTAAACATTTATCTTAATCATTTGTAAGTGTATAGTTCAGCAACATTAAGGACATCCACACTGTTGTACAGCCATATTGCAGAACTGGAACCCTGTACCCATTATTTTTTTTGAAGATTATTTATTTATTTATTCATGAGAGACACACAGAGAGAGGCAGAGACATAAGCAGAGGGAGAAGCAGGCTCTTTGAAGGAAGCCCGATGTGGGACTCGATCCCAGGACTCCAGGATCATGCCCTGAGCCAAAGGCAGACACTCAACTGCTGAGCCACCCAGGTGCCCCCTGTACCCATTAAATACTAAGTCCCAGTCCCCTTCCCAAGCCCCTGGCCACCACCCTTCTACTGTCTGTCTCTACGAATTTGACTGCAGGCACCTCTTACAAACAGAATCCCTATAGTGCTTGTCTTTTGTGACTGCCTATTTCACTTAGTACAATGTCCTCAAGGTTCATCCAGGCTGCAGGCTGTCAGAATTCCCTTCCTTTTTGAGGCTGAATAACATCCCATTATGGAAATACCACATTTGTTTATCCACAGATGGACACCTTGGTTGTTTCCACCTTTTGGCTATTGTCAATGTGTGTGCAAGCATCTCAAAGGCCCTGCTTTTAATTCTTTGGGGTCTATACCCAGATGCAGAATCGGTGGCTCATGTGATAATTTCACATTTAAAACCATGAGGAACAGGCACCTGGGTGGCTCAGTGGTTGAGCGTCTGCCTTTGGCTCTCAAGTCATGACCTTGGAGTCCCAGGATGGAGTCCCACATCAGGCTCCCCACAGGGAGCCTGCTTCTCCCTCTGCCTGTGTCTCTGCCTCTCTCTCTCTCTCTGTGTCTCATGAATAAATAAATAAACAAATTGTGAGGAAGCTCAGCCTGCTTTCCACACAGCAGTGTGCTTTTACCCTCCTACCAACAGTTCATGTGGGCTCCAATTTCTCCACATCCTTGCCAACATTTTTCTTTTCTGGGTTTTTTAAAAAAAATATGTTATAGTAGCCATCTTAAAGGATGTGAGGCACTTTTTTTCTTTAATTGCATTTCCACGCCATCGTTGTGAAGTACAGACTCACATTTCTGGAAATGGCAGCAGTCTGTCCTCCCAAGTTAGCTTACCTGAAATTTACTATCCCTCTGACTTTTATTAGAGTTTCTATTGTCTGCAAAGGTTTCAAGGGGGGAAAAATCCAATAAAGGTCCTATTGCCCTTCAACGGATCTCAAGGAAATGACAATATTTCTGCTCAAGATAATTTTAATGTAAAAATAAATATCCACCTGCATTTAGAATTAATCCTGGTCTTTGTAGCTTGAAATTTTTCATTTCTACTCAGTAGGTTTCATTTGTTATGCATAATAGTACAAGAAAAATATCTACCTCAGAGTTATAAGGGGAAAATAAAACTGAAAAAATTAATCTAACCATTGAAAAAAAATTATACCTACGGGCATTTTCTAGTGTTGAGTATTTGTTGACTATGGCAATTTTCCCATCATCCAATACTATTTATATAAAGTAAGTATGAGAGGATCATAATTGGTGTCGAAGTTGCCTGAGTCCCCATGTTGTAGCCAGGTTGAAAACATGAATGAGGAGACGGGTCATGAATGAGAAGACCAGACAAGTTAAGCAGCAAAGCTCCCAGAATACTTTGAAGCACAGCCCGCATGGACTTCCTCATCACACACACTTGGCATCCAGAGGTCAGTTCTGTACTCCGGGCCCTACCACCGTTGTTCCAATTGTCAGGTTGGGACAAAACCATTCAATTGCCAAAAGCAACAGATCTTGGCAAACAATGCTTTGGATTCTTCTCCCTACTATAGTTTTCAGCAGCTGCAACTTTTACCAGTGAAAAGAAGTGGTCTAAAAAGTCCAAATCCAATCCATGTTCTCTGGATTTATGTATTTCAGTAGCCATTACATCACTATTCTAGGGTTGCAAAAGCAAATTAAATACCTGGCCATTTGGGATGATATTTAAAACTCCTAGACCAAGAACAAATTAAGAAAAAGTAATTTTAAAATAATGTTAATATCATGATACACACACATCCCAGTCAGAAGCTAATTAGTTTTGAGCTCATGGTTTTCCTTTTTGGTGCCCAGTGAGGTAAACAACCTATTCTAAGATGGAATATTATTAGACCATTCTCACGTGTAACTTCTGGGCTTCTGGCTTCCTATATACCATCTAATTCATCTTAAGGTTTCACCTAAATATTTTTATTGCAAAAAAAACTATTTTAAGGTCCTGAACATATTTAAAATATATTTGGCTAACATTTACAAAGAGAAAAAAAGAATTCCTTGAATCGCCTAGGCTGTTTTTACTTCTTTTTAAGCTATAGGACGAATAATCCTTATCTTCAAGGCAGAGAATTGAAGAAATGCTAGCTACAGGCTAACCATCTGCTCAAAGCATTGCTGCTCCATTCGTTGTCCTCTGTCACTCATGCCTTGGGGAGGCTGCATCTACATTAGAACAGCTTTGTAGATGGAATGTGTTACCTATGGCACAGCATCTCTTCCAGCCGCAGGTCAGGGGCATGGCGTTCAGTCCTTACATGGGGTGCACGAAGACAAAAGCAGCCGTAACTGTTCGTATGTGTCTAGGTATTAAGAGCTCAAAGCTGATCCCCAAGATAATCTGAGAGAATTATATTATGCCCTGCAAATGTCCTGTTCTAATTCACCTGGCATGAAATATCGCTCTGGAGCACAAGAAATTTAGGAGGGATAGCAGAAAGTTAGAGATGGGAGCAATTTTTAATGAAAAAAATTTTCTTGGGAAGCCCAGGTGGTTCAGCAGTTTAGTGCCACCTTCAGCCCAGGGCGTGATCCTGGAGTCCCAGGATCGAGTCCCACGTCAGGCTCCCTACATGGAGCCTGCTTCTCCCTCTGCCTGTGTCTCTGCCTCTCTCTCTCTCTCTCTCTCTCTCTCTCTCTCTCATGAATAAATAAATAAAATCTTAAAAAAAATTTTTCGTAACATGTGGCCTACCAAATTAGCAAAAGAAAATACTGAAGAACACTCATCAGTCTATCTTGCTAGATTGCAGTAAAACTTCTAGATGAATAGAAGCTTCTTGGCTTGCTTTAATTCTTGCTTTAAGTCACATCTGAGGATTCATCTTTGAGCCTGGGAGCAAGTTATGAGGAGAACCACAACCAAGACCCAGGCTGCCCCAGCACCATGCCAGAGCTCCTTCCAGTTCACTCCATCTCCACCCAGAACTCAGCTCCACCAAGGCAAACAGCATCATCACATCATTTAAGAAGGGGCAGATGGGTGACCCAAGCACCTCACAAAACTTTTCCCTGGTTACCACCGCTCATAACATGGCTCTTGGATTTTAATTCTGAAACTCCAGACTGCAAAGATTTCTCAACATGATGGCTTTGGGTGGATATTTGTATGGAAGAAAATGTATGCAAGACCCAAAACTCAGTACACATAACAAAACCCTCTGCAGGATAGTAAAAATCTAAAAATAGGTGGGGGAAGAAAAGTTAAAATCTTTTTTAAAAAAAAATTTTAATTGGAGTTCAATTTGCCAACATATATCATAACACCCAGTGTTTATCCCGCCAAGTGCCCCCCTCAGTGCCCATCAGCCAGTCACCCGAACCCCCGCCCACCTCCCTTTCCACTACCCCTTGTTCGTTTCCCAGAGTTAGGTGTCTCTCTGTTTTGTCACCCTCACTGATAAAAGTTAAAATTTTATGATTTTGTATGTATGTATGTATGTATGTATTTGAGAATCGTGTGACATTTGAAAAGCCTACCAAGTAGCAAAGGATGGGCAGAGGCAATGGCAAGGTTATCCTTGAGTGGATGGCAAAATAAGACTTTCTTCTATAAAATGCCCTGACCAGATTCTAGAGCCCCACATGGATAACACTTACAGAAATCAACAAGACTGTGAGTAGAGTTCCATTTTGTAATTTTTTTCCATCCTGAAGCAACTTCCACCTCCTTGGAAGATTTAACACTGTCTCCCCCATTAGAGAGACCCTGTAGCAGTGCCCAGGCCTGCTAACAGTGCCCAGATTGTTTGCCAGAATTGCCCTTGCTCTGTCCCAGCTCACAGCTGGTGCTGGGAGAGCTCAGACTGACTGGTGCACCCTCAGGCAACACATCATTACATTTTCTTTAGAGATGGTGTAAAGGCTGTGGTCCCTTATCACAGCACCTTTTGGGATTCCTAAGAGAAATCCAAACCTGGACTCTTTATTGGAAATAGCTCAGTGTCTCCAGAGCAGAATTTCTCCTCCAATGGACACTAATTCTCATGACTGAGCATGCCTCCTGTTTGCTTTGGCCACTTTGAGGATGAGAACCAAATATATTTTTACTTCTGATTTTGTCTTTTTCTTACTCCTATTTCCTTTTATCCCCCATTTTCGCACTTATTTCCAATTGTGGAATTATTTCCAATAATATACCAAGCTATGTTGCTTTGTGGGATAAATAAGTCTTCCATAAAAGGTCTAATGAAATATAATTAGCAACAGAGAAATAAAAGCCCATCATAAATGAGTCTGAGTTTGTTAACAAATTTGGTTCAAAACTGGGAGACTATATTTTCTAATTCATCTCTTATGGTCTTAGATTATTTATAAAAGATAAAAATCCCTCTATAGAAGTCATCCAAAAAAGTTGATAACACCTTTAAAAGCTCTTGAAAATATGGTATTTTAGAGATGGATGGACATCTTTCTTAAAGATTTCCTGAACTCTGCTAGGTTGCAAATCTCCAACCCAGAACCTCCTTTATTTCTCATCTGTCCTCAGAGTTGAACTGTCTCACAGGTAAAAATCCACTAAGGATCACAGAATGCCTTAGAGACATTCACAGATTTAAGATTTTAAAATTGTGAGTCTGAAAAATAACAAATATAACAAACTGGGAAAAGAATTAAGACTCTTCATATTTCCTAAGAGGATATACACCAAAATGTTAATAGCAGTTCTCTTCTTTGGACTTTAAGAATATACAGGACTTGTTTCTTCTTTATTTCTGTTTTGTATTTTGTTTTTAAGTAGGCTCCAAGCTCAGCATGGCACCCAACTCAGGGCTTGAACTCACGACCCTGAGATCGACATCTGAGCTAAGATCAAGAATCAGATGCTTAACTGACTGAGCCACCCAGGTGCCTCTTCTTTATTCCTGTTCTTAGTCTCATTTTCTAAAATGAAAATATTTTATAATCAGAAAAAGATTAAAACAGGAAGGTTGTTTTCCTTATGATTTTCTTATTTTTTAAAAACTGCCTTCTTCACATTGGATTGATAAATCAAGGCTGTCTTATCTTATCAACATATAGTATTCTGTATCTAAATTGGAGGTTGCCCAATGGCAAAGAATCCTTTTGGGAATTTTGAAGACCTGAGTGTCCACTTGTTTAAAATTTGTCTCACTTTCCCTGTAAATCAGAGTAAACACTCCTTCAACACCTTCTCTCCTATCCATTCTTTGAGACTTCAGATAAAGTAGGAGCTTCCTTTATAAAATGTACTTTCTTCAAATTCCATTTGTAATCCTGACTGAAAAATATGTATTTTAGAGCTATGTAGCTCTCTAATTCTGTTTAATGGTGAGGCTTTCACCCTCAAGAAACTGTTAGAGGGATGCCTGGGTGGCTCAGCAGTTGAGTGTCTGCCTTTGGCTTGGGGCATGATCCCGGGATCGAGTCCCACATTGGGCTCCCTGCATGGAGCCTGCTTCTCCCTCTGCCTATGTCTCTGCCTCTCTCTCTCTCTCTCTCTCTCTCTCTCTGTGTGTGTGTGTGTTTTTGTCATGAATAAATAAGTAAAATCTTTAAAAAAAAAAAAAACAAAAAAGAAAGAAACTGTTAGAAATGCTAAATACAAATCCCCAGTATACCAGGAAAAGCTTTATTTAAAAAAGAGTGCTATTGATTTTACTTACACTATTTCCTGAAATATCACAGCTTCTAAAGCTTTGAAGACTAATTTTATAGGGCTTTGATCTGTTGAAAAGCCATCAAATTTCTTAGCATAAACATATCCCTGGGAGGAAAAAAAAATACCAAAATATGTAAACATCTGAGTTTTAAAGTTAAAGCAGTTATTAGCAATGATGTCTAGATGGTCAAAATATTACTCTGAATCGAAATGACTAATTCTGATCCTCATTGGAAGGTTATGAACACACCTTCTAAGTCGAATTATTGCACCGTGACTGAAGGTAAATTTGAAACCTCCAGTGCTAAGGTTTATGGCCTTGAACCAATAAAAAAGATAGCCAACAGCTTAAATTTAGTCAGAAAAAGCATGTGAACACACATACATGCACAGAGTATTTTTTTAACTGTGCAAAAATTTTCATGAGATTAGTGTAGCCTGTAATTTAAGATAAAATTAGGGGAAGAATAAATAAGATTCTGGCCAAATGGTGTTCCAAAAATTAGTGGTTTACACTGTATTTCCCATTTCTAATGCATGAGCATTCTGTGTGCAAATAAGCACTGCAGCCAAAACTCAAGGATCAAGCATACGCACTGTACTGTCATATATATAAGGAACATTTTAAGAACAGGCTAGAAACAATGTGAACCGCAGGACATACCTGAGATTGTCAGAGGAAGTCCACACCACTCCTTCCTCCTTTCCCTAGCCATACACACCCAAATCCAGGAATAAACATATTACAAAATGCTTTTCCACATAATCACAGAAAGGCATGGGGCCAAGGCTTAGGTAGGAACTCAGACCTTGCAACAACTCACAGATTAAAAACAAAAGGAAAGAAGAATTAGAAGACATTCTCCAGACTAGTTTAGATTTCTCCTGAATTGAGGAAGAACACAAGGAGCTTCACTACAGCGGCTACACCCCACTCCACATAGTACCATGAAAATCCAATGGTTGGCTGTACCTCTTTACGTAACATGACTACTGGAGGACTCTGATCACCGACTGTCCCTCACTGAGGGACATTCACTGAGAAGTAAAATGTGTGTGTTTAGGGAAAAAAGATATAAAATCAAGAGTGTTAAGCTCTATGAAAGAACATTTACCCATGTAAGAACACATATATACCTAGAAGCCCTCCTGGTTATGAATCTTAAAGGAATTTCTGGGAGAGCTCCCTTTTGAGAAAGGCAAACATGGTTGGTCATGTCATCCACAGAAAAAGTGGACAGGAAGAAAATGAGCAGGTTCTACTTGTGCAAACCCCAGGAACATGACCTTGGTTGACAGAAGCCTGGCTCCTAGTTGAAGTATCCCTGGCCAGGAGGCTTCACCACACCTCCAAGAGCCCCTCCCCGATCAGGTCACCTACATGAGATCAGATACAGCCCCAAGATTTTGCTAGGAATCATGAAAGCTCCCAAACTAGTCAATATTCACACCAGCAGGAAAAAAAGCTCACTTCATGTTTATGCAAATCTAAAGATCCCCAATGATGAAAGTCAACTGACACTTTGCTGGGGTTTCTTCTCCATCCTAGGGACCCCATAAACACCCCAGCCTGGGATCCACTGCAGATAAAACCCCAAGCTGTCCCAGGCTATAAGCACACAAGTGTGCAGACACATAAGGGCCTCAGAAATCCATCAGCAAAGGAACCTCAAGTGCCAAGTGATGTGGGCAAAGCTGATAGCATAGCTTCTGTGCAGGCCCCTATGTGGCCCTTCATGCACAGAGCAAATGCCAAAGCTTCAAAAATTAAAACATTAAAAATCAGGGGCACATGGGTGGCTCAGCGGTTGATGGTCCACCTTTGGCTCAGGTGTGATCGTGGGGTCCTGGGATCGAGTCCCGCATCGAGCTTCCCACAGGGAGCCTGCTTCTCCCTCTGCCTATATCTTTTCCTCCCTCTGTGTCTCTCATGAATAAATAAATAAAATATTTTTAAAAAGTCAATCACATGCATGGATAAACAAAACGTGGTATATCCATACAATGGAATATTATTTGACCATAAGTAAGTAACAATCTAATTTATGCTACAACACGGATAATCCTTGAAGACATCATGCCAAGTAAAACAAGTCAGATACACAAAACACCACATATTAGATGATTCTACTTATAGGAAATTTCCACAATAGGCAAATCCATAGACACAGAAAATAGGTTAGTGATTGCTCTGGAAAAGTCAGGAATCAGCAGTAACTGCTAATGGGTATAGGGGTGCTTTGGAGCAGGGGCAAAATGCTCTGTTATTAGTGGGTGTAGCTGCTTTGGGAAAGTATTAAAAACTCACTGAAGTGTACATTTTAAAGGAGTACATTTGATGTATGATTGATAGCTCAGTAAAAAACAATCGTGCACTTCTCAGTATGTAGGTTATAACTCAATGAAGAATTAAACTTTAAAAAATGCTACAGGTTCACATTTCACTAAGAAGCACCTCATACTAAAGCAAGATTTTTGCTTAATTAGAAGAAATCAAGTTAGTACTAAAAACTAGATCTCAAATAACCTCAGGTTGTCTTCTGGAGCTGGGGGCTTGGGGGTAGAGGATGGAATCACTTCCCATTGCACTGTGACTACACAGGATTTCCCTGCACTGAAGTAAAAAAAAATAAATAAATAAAATAAAATAAAATTAAGTCTGAGGTTTTCCAGTCCATTCAAATACTTTTTTTTAAATCAAAAGAGTCAGGAGACAGGTTACATGTATATGCATACATCATATGTGTAATTTATATGTTATAAATGTGTATATAAATAAATATATATATGTATTACATGTGTATTACATATACAATGAATGCCTATTTGTAAAATACATTTTAGGAGAGAATATACACTTACACAAGGAGACACACTACCAACTATTCCATTCCTGTTAAACATGCTCCAGTCTATACCATAACCTTCTGTCTTATTCATCTCTCAGAACATCCCAAACAATCCTCATGTCTAACCACCATTCCTCAATCCACTATAGTGGCTTCCGGCTACCACCTTTCTTGAATCACTCTTCTAAGGTCAAGGGCAGCCCCTTACCTACCAAATCCAGCTGTCCACATGCTCGTTCCCACAAACCCCTCTGCAGCATTCAGTCTTATAAAGCACTCCCTGCCCCCTACCCCATGTGGCAACAATCCCTGTTTGGGCTTCTAGGAATCTATGTGCTCAACTATCCTTAAAAGTCCCGCCCCAATGATCCTCCACATGTGAGGTTCCACACAGCTCCCTCCCGTGCTGCAGATTCACCTGAGGTTATGGCCTCCTTTTCCAAGCTGGTCTAGGTGCCAGACCACTCCCGCGGACATGAGCCCACATTTCCAGCTGCTGATCAGACGTCTCTACCTAGAGGTCCCACATACTTCTCCAACTCTCTAAAACCAACTCTAAAACCTCATTAAATGTGTTGTTTATCCAAGCTCTCAAACCGCACACATCAGAACCATCACTGATTTCCTGCCTGGGAGGCGACTCAATGGTTTTATCTCCAAGCCCTGTTCCTCCTCACAGACCTTGAGGTCATTCATCCCCAGGGTCTCATCCTCCCAGTCTGGGCCATCACACACCTGCTGAGTCCTGCTCAGACCGCATCCCTGGTCACAAACACCTGACCCTTCACTCCAGGCTTGTGATCGAACCTCCCACCTACCTGGGTCCTCCTGGGCTACAGGAGGAACCTGAACACTGGTGTGAAACACATAAGGCAAAGTGACGTCTCCTGCCTCGGCTGCCATTCCACCTGGGACGTAAGCAGTGAGTGAATCCTGAAGGCACCAAGTTCCTACATGACCCCAGCTTTTCACACAACATCTGGCAGTTTGTTACGTTTACCAATTTCTTCAATAATTAATACACTTAAAATGGAAACACTCAAGGGGTACAAATGGCTGCAGCATAGAGAATAGCCCAACCATTCAACCATCTGGTTTTCCTCCTTGCCAACAACAACCAAGTTTGGAGGAATCCTTCCAAAGAATGAACACGCTTGATGTCTTCTCTAGATTCTAACTGCCTACTTCCGCTGGAACCTAAACAAATTAAAAATAGAAATACTATATGACCCAGTATTTCTACTTCTGGACATTTACCCAAAGAAAATGAAAATGCTAATTCGAAAAGAAATATGCACCCCCATGTTTACTGCAGCATTATTTACAAGAGCTAAGACAAGGAAGTAACCCAAGTATTCACTGATGGATACATGGATAAAGATGATGTCACATGCGCATGCACACACACACACACAAACACACACGATTATGTAGCCACGAAAAAGAATGAAATCTTCTCATTCATGACAACATGGGTGGACCTAGAACATTATTATGCTAAGTAAAATAAGTCACAGAAAAAAAAATACCATGGAATTTTGCGTATATGTGCAAACAAACTAGACTCAAATACAGAGAACAAACTGGTGGTTGCCAGTACCATTTCAAATGTCCCATACTGCATCAAACACTTGCCTTCCAAGGAAATCTGAAGAGTAAATTCTCACTAATATCTCCAATAAGAAGGACGACCTTTGGGGGTCAGGGAAGCAACAAGCAAAAAAGAGTCAAGTTATATCCTCTACACACACCCCAAATTTAAGACATACAGGAGATTTCTTAGTAAAAGATTAAAAACAACAAGAGATCCATTTTATTCAGGTTCAGTAATAAAGCTCAAAAAGGGAGACACCTGGGTGGCTCAGTCAGTTAAGCATCTGCCTTTGGCTCACGTCATGATCTCAGGGTCCTGGGATTGCGCCCTGCATTGGGCTCCCCAGCCAACAGGGGCTCGACTGCACTCTTCTCTCTGCTCATGCTCTCTCTCTCTCTCTCTCTCTGTCTCTCTCTGTCTCTCTTTCAAATAAAAAAATAAAATCTTTAAAAAGAAAAATAATGCTCAAATAGGGTGGGGCTGGGGGTACAATAACAAAACACTATTAACTTTGACTTCGGTCCTAGGAGTCTGTCCAGCTTCTCACCCTCTATTAAACCACATCTCAATAGATCTCAGCAGGAAAGCACTCTGTGTGTCCTCCACAGACTTTTTTTTTTTTTTTCTTTTTGGAAGTTTCTAGCTTTAAAGCAGAAAGATCATCTTGGGCAAGAATGTAAGGAAAAGCAAATGGGAAAAATGTATATTCAAAATACAGCAGTAATGGTACACATACATGAATGTGCTAATGGTAGCGGAAGCAAAGAGAAGCCCATTTGCAGAGACTTTCACAGAGCATGTGCTTCAGGGCGTATGCTTTAGTCAGGCCCTTAATTTAAGAGATGGGTTGCATTTGAAACTATCAAAAACCATCCATAGCTAGAAAACAAGCTACAGGGCAACGATCATCACTGAAATGCACAAGGTCTACAAGTAAAAAACTCAGGATGCATTTTTAAATACATAAGCCACTCAACAAAATGACTTGGTTTAAGTGAACTTGTTTCCCAAAAAGAGCTTTCACTGAGTATTTTACAATTAAGTTTCAAAGAAATCCTGTAAGCTCTTTAATCTGCTTTGCTATACACTTTACATTAAGAGAAGTAGCAGTTAAACCTAAGTGTGTGCATACGACTGGAACATTCTGCCCAGAAGTTCCTGCGGGGACCCAGCAGTGTACAGGGGACAGAAGAAGGTCACCACCAATCAAGTCACTCCTAAATCGGAACATCGCTAAAATCAAACACCACCTTGTTTGATGATGTGGTTATAGAGACCGTAAGATTCAAACTGCTTTTAGAACCACTGGCTTCAAGGACACCTGGGTGGCACAGTGGTTGAGCGTCTGCCTTTGGCTCAGGTCATGATCCTGGGGTCCTGGGATCAAGTCCTGCATCAGGCTCCCCAAAGGGAGCCTGCTTCTCTCTCTGCCTATGTCTCTGTATCTCTCATCAATAAATAACATCTTTTAAAAAAATAAAAAACCATCAACTATAGAAGAAATACCACAAATATAGGAAGAGGGAATGGCAGGTGAGGCTAGTGACCAAAGACAGAATCACATAGTCAACACATATTATTACAAGATAAAAATTACTTCTAGGAGAACAGATTTGCTGGGCCTCTCAGAAGAAGCCTCTTCTCCCAGGCCTGGGACAGGTGACCCCCAACGCCTTCCTGCTGCATTTCCCACCCCTCCCCACTCCTGAGCTTTCCCAAGTGCCACAGGACAAAGCACCTTTCTGAGGCCCCATGTGATGACAATGTCCTGCCGTTAGGGGGGCCCTGCCCATGGCCCTACTGTTTCCCACCTGAGAAGTCTTCACACTCTCCTGACACCCCTGTCCATGCTTCCCCTCCTGCCAACTTCACTCACACCTCTGTCCCCATCTGGAGGGCCAATGAGCATGGACTTCCGCACTCTGGTTCTGGGAGAGGGGAGTGCCTTGGGTGGGCTGAGCTTTGTTTTTAGGGCTTTTTCTATGGTGTTTCAAAAATACTAAGCCCTTTTTTTTAACATGAATCAGGTCAGGTTCTACATATTTGCAACTGAATTTATCCTTGATATCTTCACTTATTTGTATGTCTAGTCTATTTTTAAAAAATATTTTATTTTTATTTATTTGAGAAAGGGAGAGAACAAGCAGTAAAGGGGCAGAGGAAGAGTAAGAAGCAGACTCCCCGCTGAGCAGGGAGCCCGACTTGGGGCTCCATCCCAGGACCCTGAGATCATGACCTTAGCTGAAGGCAGACACTTCAGTGACTGAGCCACCTAGTGATCCTGTCTTGTCTATTTTTTAATGGCGTTTTTATATATGCCATGGTATGTGTGGGCCAAGATAACTAAATGATCCCTCCCCCATTGATAAACTCAGTCAGTTAAGCATCTGCCTTTGGCTCAGCTAGTGATCCCAGGGTCCTGGGATTGAGTCTCATGTTGAGCTCCCTATCCAGCGGGGAGTCTCCTTCTCCTTTTACCTCTGCCCCTGCTTTAGGGACAACTCTCTAGGTGGAGTGTATAGCCGACCACACATATGCACTCTCAAACCTCGGCTCTGCCCTCACGTGAGGCATGAAAAACAAGTCAATGCTTTTCAAATAAGCATCTCAGTCTACAGAGCAAATGCTTTTGCCAAAATATGCAGATAAACAGTACACACCTTCAAAGAGCCTTTGTAGGTATTTCTTAAGTCCTTAAGGAATTCTTTATATTGTTCTTGATTCTCAGAAGTATTTTGTCTCTTTAATACTATAGAATTAAGGAATAAGCCAGAAAATGAACAGTTACACTTTCCTAAGAACCAGAAAGCAAAGTTTGAGCCCTACACCTGCAGGCCTGTTTCAATAACTTGCCAATAATTGCTCATTATCACCATTTTACGACTGGTAGGAATGTGTATGGGGACGTCACAAGAGGACTGCCACTGCGCCTAGCTGGGGCCCTGCCCATGCTGACCCTCTTCCAGCCAGTTAATTCTAAAGTGGCTCTTCACAAATGGCTCTAAACACAAAGCAAAAATAAACAAATTACACAAAGAAAGAGACTGGGCCTGAAAGGAAGAGTCCCATTCAGCTCTCCGCCACCCTGAAGATGAAATTCTGAGATGTTCTCGAAGCTTTGGTTGAAAGGCTGTTCCTGTGGCTGGGTTTTCCAGAGGCTCTTTAATAAAAAAGCTGAGGGTTGCCTGGGTGACTCAGTCGGTTAAGCATCTGCCTTTGGCTCAGCTAGTGATCCCAGGGTCCTGGGATTGAGTCCCATGTTGGGCTCCCTACCCAGCGGGGAGTCTGCTTCTCCTTTTCCCTCTGCCCCTGCTCTCTCACTCACTCATGTGCTCTCTCGCTCACTTGCTCTCTCAAATATTTATCAAATAAATAAAATCTTTTTTTAAAAAAAAGCTGAGACCTCGGAGATGACGTGATTCACTCAGTCGATGCACCTGCGCACATGCCCGCACGCACTGGCGCACTTGTCCATGAGTAATCTACGATAGTCCTTTCTAGAAATGGCATTTATCATTTACTGACACTGGTTCACAGCACTGGATCCTGCTTTACTTTTGTACTATTTCCTACCTGTTAAGCTTATGTTTCCAGTTAAATATAATAAATGTAAGTTTCGTAAAGCATGGGATCATGTGTTAATAGTTCTGTAGAGGTCTGCACGGGATCAGTGTTTGTACTAAATACACTGTAGCTGGTGGGGAAAAAACCAAACTTACCAACAGTTCCCGTTACTCTTCCCTATTTGAATCCCAGCACTTCCTCTATTATTGCAAACTCAGGGAGCCTAGTGAGAGAGCACCCAGGGTGTTGGTTAAATTTTCTGGTAGTTTTGTGATTTGGATGATGTCAGGTTCACACCTCTTCTTTAGCCCCCACCCCTTGGTGGTTGAGGAGGATAAAGTCAGTGGATCCAGAACAGGCAGCAGAATTGGCAGCAAACTCACCTTTGGAGAGCACCTGCTAAGTGCCAGGTACTTTCCACGTCCTTTCATTTAAACTCTCTGAGATCCTAGGAGGAAAGACTTATTATCTCTTGAAAGAGGAGACATCTAGGGCTCAGAGAAGTGCAGCAACCTGTCAGTCCTACAAGCAAGGAGAGCTAGAAGGGTCTGACTCTAGACCTTTGCTCTGTCTGCTCTCAGTAGTGAAGGACCAAAACCAACAGCAAGGACTGAGGAATAACCCACAAAATCATGAGCAGAAGAACAGTCACGCTGCATATTATCACATGTAGAATGTTCCAGCATGTGTTACATGAGCCGATCCTCAAACATTGTACAACATGCACATCGCATTTCCCCACATTTTAGATTAAGGTATCTAAAGTTAAGTGATTGGTCCAAAGCCCCCAAGGGGTGTAAGTAATTCAGTAGGACTAGACTTTGGGTCTCTAGGGCCAGGCCATGAGTCATTGCTTTGATTGATCAGAATTGATGGGGACCTAAAGCGTTAAAGCAGTCCTGTATCTCAACAAGGTAGCGGAGAGCTTTTCCAACACACACACACACACACACACACACACACGCATGCACAAACGCTCACATACGCAGCCCTATAGGTGATTCTGATACAGCCATCTCCCACTTGCATTCTCCTCCTCCCCCTCCCTGCCAAGTCAGCTACCTCAAGGACCCCTCCTTCCGTTAGCTGACTTGCTCCTGTTTTAACACAAGGGCTTAGGTGAGGAATCTGAGAGCAGCCCAATTTAGCTGAAATTCTCTTCTGCAAATTGACTGTTCAACATAAGCAAATAAAGCCAAAGTAGGCACCATTTGTGCTTCGACAGAAAACTATGAACTGTTGAGCTCATGTCCTTCAAGGTTATTTGATTTTCCCTTTTCATTGTCTTTGAGTTCTGTAAATTGTAGATAACTGAAGGCAATTCAAGGTAATTCTTGTCTGCAGGCACGAAAATGCTGCCAGGAGGCAGGGAGTTCAGCAGGCCGTTCCCTGCTCCCCACTTCTGCAGAAAATCCTCCTTTTGCCTCTATGCAAAACGTATCCCTCCCTACATACATTTCTATATTCCCGATCTATAAATGTGTCTTTGTTGGATTAGGCTTTGAATGGACTGTAATGTCTTCCCTGTTCCCTCTTTAACACTATCTGCATGAGAGTCATGATTTCATTTAAAAGCAAACAAAAATCCTTTAATACAGCAAAGTAATAGGTGAGGAGGCAGGCAGAGCAGCCTTGTCCCCAGGAGAGGAGAGCTCCCAAGTGGAGGGCTGGCAGCTGGAAGGCAACAGCCCTGATCATTAACTGCTATAGAGCTGCCATTCCTGCAGAGGCTTTTAAAAGACTGCTGACCCCTCTGCAACACAGAGCTTCCCCTGGTTCTATGCAAATGTGAGATATATTGGGATCTCTTTATACAGTTCCCCTTCTTCCACATTTGAGGGTCTGTCTCCATATGCCACCAGCAGGGAGATACTGGTGGCTTCCTACACCAGGCCATCAGAGGAAAAAGAGGGTTAGAAATAGCTGTTCATTAACCAGGGAAATGACAGCTTATTAGGAGTGTGGGTGGCATGAAAGGTGTGTGCAGTAAAAATCTGAAAGCACTGGGAGGGCAGGAGGAGGGAGTCCTGGGAGCACGGTGCACAGAGCACCAGCTAATTTTACTTTCAGGTAGATAACTGAGTCCACTGGAAAACCAAGTTTCCCGCTGTATCAGTGGGTAGGCTGCCACCTGGTTACCTATGCTGGCAAGCTTTCATTCTATTTTTGCTGGTTACTCTGGACAGTTGTGTTGTCCACAGACTGAGCCAACGAACATCCGATGACCATCTACACTGTGTGAGCACTGTTACTGTGTCGGCGCAGCAGGCAGTGCCCCTCCAAGTGCAGTCAGAAGATCCCCGATCAGAAATGCTGCCATCCCTTGTGAGAAATGAAGATTCTTGGGATCAGTGAGTCAGAAAACTCCACTTTGGATAAACTTACTTGTACACACTCAAGTCTGAGAATCACTGAAACAGAATACTTATACACTAACTAGCTTAAGCTAAGGAATCATTGTGCCTAAGGAATCGTGGATTTGAAACCTCAGAAACTTCCCAGACGAAATCTGAAACTGGCCCCCATACAAGAAAGGCAAAGAGACACAGGAGGAGGAGGCAGACCTTGCAGATTGGGAGGCAGCAGGCCTCGTGAGCAAGAGAACCTACACACAAAGCTTGTTAGGACAAATAGATCCCTGCACCTGCCCAACAAATCTTCAGATTATGTAGAGGCCTCAATGCAGTCCCATCGGTGTACAGTGCAAATGTTCTCAACATCATGTCACTATCTCAAGGCGAGGTCCTTGGGGCACCTTCTGGGAGCAGGGAAGGCAAGTGGCAGCCATATTCCAAGGACAGGGGAGGAGGAGTGAGGAGCCCCTGAGTGCCCAGGCCCAGCTCACTGGTCCACCAGTGGTCGTGTCCTCCTGATGCCCCTTTTGCAACAATCATCAAATCTGGATTGCTGGAAGGGTCTTTCATCCCATCTGTACCACGGAGCTATACTACCTGCCTCACAGGACTATTACAATAATCAAACGGGTAATATATGTGAAGGTGCTCTGTATGCTGTGAAAGCAAAGATTATTACTCCACTTCCTTCAATTCGTTCTGAAACAAGTAGAATATCAGTCAATGAGTAAGTGAATTAATCAGCACAAAATTCTCCAGTATCTGAGAAGATGGTAGAAGATAGAATATTTGTTGATAAATGAATTCACTTACAGAATTCACTTACCATCTCATAGAAGAAGAAACTGAGTGCCAAAGTATCAAAGTAACTTGGCCGAGACCACAGAGTTAGACCATGACAAAATCCTGCATAGGCCAAAAAGACAGGATACAGAGGCCATGCATCTGGAGAAATGGAAGAAAAGAGAGTAAAATAAAGTAAAGGTTACTGTGTATTTAGGACACAGCTTCATAGAAGGTGAAGACTCCGTTATACCAACAGGCTAAATAAAGATGGAACAAAATGTTTGCTTCAACCTACACTGGGAAAAACTGGATCATACCTGCCTTTAGAAACAGCTGCAAATTTATGGAAAACTGGGGACAAAAGGTCCCAAGGGATAAAGGCATGCTTTCAGACAACGAGAAATAAACTGGATATCCTAACACTTCATAATTAAAGTACCGATTAATGTTATCACTTAATCTGGAATCTAGTTCCCACACTGCCCCCCAAGGTGGTCTACATTCTAAGCCACAAGGCAATCCCAAGCAGCAAAGATGTACAAGACCTCACATCACATTTCTGGGACACAGTCTGTGAGTACACACCATGAGTGTGCCTACTGTTTCATTCAAATGACTTTAATTCACATATGCCTCAATATTTATAACCTGAAAATCATAAAGAAAAACTAAAAGAAACCATTCAGAGATTAAATATTAAATAATATTAATAAAGTTGGTCATTCTGGAAGAACTATTGACAATTTATGCTTCTCCCTGGCAGTTTATGAAGTCTTGTGATATATCAAATGAAATAAATAATGACAGTAATGGTCTACAGCTAATGCTTCCAGAGGGGTTTCTAATCTCTTCATCTTGAGAGGAGTCCGGAAGAGTGATACAGACTCTAAAATTTCTGTAAAGGAGGTAAACACATAGACATGAAAGCTGCCCAGAATCAATGCACACTGTCTAGGCTTGCTGTTGATAGATGCTGGAACACAAGAGAATACCCACAAGGCTCTCACCTTCTAACTCATGCCAGAACTTCCAAGAGACTTTCATATAAAATCTAGAGATAAACTTATATAAAATAAATGGGGGTAGGGTGGGATGCAACAGCAGCACAAATAAACCCAATGACAGTGAGGGAAAAAAAACAAAAAACAGTATTTTCCCATTTGCATGTTGCCAGTGCCCTTTCAGTCCTAACCCACAGGAAAGCTCTTGGCTTTAGTAGGACAAGAGCTGATAACTGTCATATAGTTCTCAGATGGTCCCAATTATTCATTTAACAAATATTTGTATTCTGCAAAAAACAAAAAACAAAACAAAACAAAAAAAAACAAACTCAATGAACAAAACCCAAACCCTATCTCATAGATCCTGCAATGCATTTGGGGGTGGGGGTGTAAATAACAAACACATACATATATAATATAGGCAATAAAGCAAAATAAAAGGTAAGGGCAGAGACAGTGACCAAGGAGTTCAAGTTCAAATGTAGGAAATGAGAAGTCCAGTGAGAAAAGCACACCCACAATGAAGAAAAGAGCAAGTGCAAAGGCCCAAGACAAGGACTTGTTTCCTGCATTTGAAAAACAGCAGCAAACGCAGTACATCTGGAGTGCAGGTCAAGACGGGGAGATTGGTAAGAGCAGGCCTAGGGTCTGGTCATGAGGACCCCTCCCCTGGTACATTTTACTCTATATTCTAAGTAGGACTAGAAAACACCTTCCTATTCGAGCAGGAACATGATATGATCTTATTTTTTTTAAGATTTTATTTATTATTCATGAGAGACACAGAGAGAGAGGCAGAGACACAGGCAGAGGGAGAAGCTCCCATGGGGAGCCTGATGCAGGACTCGATTCCAGGACTGAGATCATGACCTGAGCTGAAGGCAGATGCTCAATCACTGAGCCACCCAGGCATCCCAGAACGTGGTATGATCTGATTCGATCATAGAAGGATGTCGGTCAGAGGATACGTGGCTGGGAAAGGGAGCGAGTCAGGAGACCAGTGCAGACTCCACTTGAATGATGCTGCCTTGGACAGAACCTTATCCTTAGTCGTAGAGGTGGTGAGAAGTGGCTCTATTTGGGACAATATTTCTAAAGTAGAAACCACAGGACTTGAGGATGGGTTTGATGGGGGTGTGAGAGAGAGCAGTCAAAGAATGCTCCAAGGATTTGTGCCCCATAACTGGATAAATGGTGGTGCCATTTGTCAGGAAGGAGAGCACATGCAGAAGTGGGAAGCACTCCATTTAATATATACACAAGACTTCCAATGAGTTCATCATGTTCACGGGTAAACGTGACCATGAATAACATCCTGTGGTATAAGATCTATGATGGTGGAAATGTGAATCTACTGAAAAAGCTTATAAACTGTTACAGCTGCTATATTCTGTTTGCTTAGAGCATCAGCTTTAACAGCAGCTGTCCATCTTGAGCATCTCCTTGATGTGCAGAAGCACCACACTCTTTTGTTTCTTCCCTGGCAAATTTCAAGTAGGTGCACTCTCCCGGTTAATTATTTATGCAGTACCTGCTTGCCACGACCCTGTGCCGCCAAGAGCTGATGAGATGGGAGAACAGCTGGGTAGTGGCGAGGGCACAAAAGGAGGGAACAGACAAAAGGAACGAAGGGCAGCGCTCAGAACAAAAGGTACATTAGGTAATTAGCCACAAACCAGGCAATGAAATTCCGCACCATGTATGGTTCTGGGGCACGGAATTAATATTACAACTAGGGTTATTAATATGTAGGAAGCCTTAGTTACCTAGATGGAAGCACTCGATTTATGGAAAAGAGGCATACATAAGATGATCCAGGGACTGGCAAGGACATTTCACATTATGTCCTTGGCCAAAGACCAGGCAGCTTCATCTCCTAAAACTTATTCTATTTAGCTCTAAAGTTTAATACAATTGATACTTCTGTTTAGAGACACAGTCCTTGTGATAAAAATCATAGAGTCAAGAGTCTCAGGTGCCAGTCGAGGTCTGGTTTGGTCTTTATGGGTCTCCGTTTCCCACTCTGAAACTGAAAGTCAGGCCCAGTGATCACCAAGGCTCCTCTGGTTCTAACCATCCACGGTTCCACTGGCTGCTGTGATCACCCCACATAGACAGCCCTGAACTCATCCTCTTGCTCACATCACTGTGTCAACAAGGAAGAGCCACCCGCTTTTAAAAAGATTTTTGATCAACTTGTGGGAAAATGATAAACTTCATCAGTGATCAAGGAAATACCAATTAAAATACACAGATATTGAGGAATAAAAACAGAGCATCCTTCAGGGACATGAAGAGACTTTATTCTGAAATGGTGACGAGTTCTTTGGTTAGTGAAGGACAAGGAAGACATTCCTAGGTGAGAAGTTTTTTAATCCAATCCTATCAGCCTCCATACCACTGCTGATTCTGGGCCAGTCACAGAACACTTCTGGGCTCCATTTCCTCAATTAAAAAAAAAAAAAAAAAAAAAGAGTGAGTTGAACTCCATGCAAGTTTAGCTTAAATCAGAATCAGAAATAGTAACCAGGCTCACTTAATTTTGAACTGAGATTATCACATTACCAAATCAGTTTGTAAATCTTTTGAAAAATAAATCTGACTACAGGTGTAGAAGATATTCTCACAAGAACTATGTGATTGATGTACTCAAGTACTTCACATTAAATCAAGCATAAAGTTAGATTTTGTCTTCGCTTACTGAATGAACAAATAGATCCGTCTGACATTCTGAGGGTATACCCACGTTATGTCCTGCCCTAGCACTATGGGGGTCCAAGAGAGGACAGGCTGGTGGGTGACCGGTCAGCTCTGCTGGTCCCCTGGGGGTCTAGAGGCCTCATTCTCCAGACCTCTGGCTCCTTCTTGCTGGTATAACTAGATACACGACACCTGAAGTGGACCATCTCTGTCTTTTGCTCAAGTCCCAAGGCCTCAAGAAGCCATGGAGGCTGCTCTCACCTGGCCAGTAGTGAATATGCACAGTAAGAAGTTTGGGTCTTTGCTTCCCTTAAGTGGATTACTTTGGCACCTAATACATGTTGAGCACAGCCTGCGGCTGTGGAAGGCAGATGGTCTCTAAACAATCAAATCATGTCTCCATGGGAAATAAAGACATTGCTTGATAGATAGATCCTTTTAGCTACCAGTCCCCAAACATTGTGGCTTAAGCTATAGTTCTTGGATAGTAAACAGTTTCTTCATCTTCAGTATTGCTTTATGCATACTAACTGTCCTACAAGAGCTGTCAGGTAGACTACCGCCACCATGAAACAGCCCCGGCGCTACAGCCCTGAAGTTGTCCTTCCTCATGTTCCAAGCAGCTCCACCTGACCCACACCTGTACCTGCCCTGCAGGTGGCCATCTGTCTGTGGGAGGGGCACCCCCGCCCCCAACCCTGCTAATATGCATTTTCGGTTTCCAAAGTTGCCTCTATTTTAAGCTTCCCAACATTCCCTGCAAATTTTGCTAAAAAAGGTATCTGTATGGTATTTTGGCCTAACCCAAGAAAAGAAAAAATTGCAGACAGACAAAAAGCGAATTTTATTTATATAGCATGAGGAGGACAAGAGTTTAGGTGGGAAGATTTAGAGTCCGTTTTATCCATTTGTTTTAAGTGCTGCAAAAGAGAAAGCAAAAGTCACCCAGAATCCCAGCATTTTGCAGAAATGTGATATGGGATATGATATGATACCAAAATGATATGAAATGATACCAAGCCTCCATCCTCATGCTGTACTCACAGCATCGTACCCCCTTCCAGGGCCTGCCCCACTTTACAGATGTGTGTATATACACAGGTGCATGTGTACAGACACATACATGCTTCTTTGACGTAAAATAGAATAGGGTAACTTTTTATTTTTTAAAAGATTTTATTTATTCATGAGGGACACACAGAGAAAAAGGCAAAGACACAGGCAGAGAGAGAAGCAGGCTCCCTTCAGGAAGCACGATGTGGGACTCCATCCCAGAACACTGGAATCACGCCCTGCGCCAAAAGCAAACACTCAACCACTGAGCCACCCAGGCGCTGAGGTAACTCTTTTTAGCATCCTCACTGAGCCATAACTATAAAGCTACAACTTGAAACCTTATTATGTGGATACACATAATTTGTTAAATTAGTTTCTCCCCGGTCTCCTAACAATGGTAAAAGACATTTTTGCTGACAAATAGATGACACCTTCTGAGGGAGACAAGGACCATTAGCCCTGCTTTATGTGTCAGAAAACTAGGGCTGAAGTGGTTAAGTGACTTGTCAGAAGTCACAAATCACACGGCTGCACAGGGCACCGACATAAGATGCTCCCTGTTAATCCAGGCCTCCTCCTATAGTCCTGGCTCCTCTCACTAACCACTTGCCATGTGGAAACATGCATCTGACATTTTCCTTCTAACCAGGACTCCTCATCAGCTGCATCAGGGAAAACCTCAGTCTTTGCAAAAACAGTCTCCCTCCTTAAAATGTATGAGTAGTATGAAGCCAGTAAGAGGATTTTTTTTTTAATTTATAAGCTTGACAGCATTATAAAGAAGCCCCTGTTTTTGGTTAACATTGTCCTAATGGACAGCGCTGATGACAAATGGTAAGGGAATAATCTAGCTCAGGCGGTCGGGAGCCCAGAACACCAGGAAGATAGTCACTAGAAGAACCAGGGATGTTAAGAACAGAGCAGAACTGGCTGAGCCTTGCAGGATCATGGGTGTATATATGAGAGTGCTAACAGCAAGAACAAGGATAATGATCAAAGGAGTGATCATGAAACCTTGGAACAGCTGCAAGTCCAGAAGGAAGCCAAAGCCAGTTCAGGAAACTTCCCAAAGTGGAATTCCTAGAATGGTGTTAGGTCAGTGGACGCCAAGGGGAAGGGCCTGCAGTATGGCCCATTGGTGGTAAAACACTTCTCGTCTTTACTGCAAGGCTGAGCAGAACACATGACCCTCACACAGTGTCTTCTTCACAAGGGGTAGTAAAAATCTATGTGTTATTTAGTAAATACACAGTGATGTATTTAAGAGTATAAAGGAATATGATGTATGCAACTTCCTCTCAAATTGTTTAGAAAAATATTGTGTGTGGGACGCCTGGGTGGCTCAGTGGTTGTGAGCGTCTGCCTTCAGCTCAGGCCAGATCCTGGGGTTTGTGATCGACTCCTGGATTGGGTTCCCTGTAGGGAGCCTGCTCCTCCCTCTGCCTATGTCTCTGCCTCTGTCTGTGTCTCTCATGAATAAATAAAACCTTTTAAAAAAAAATAAAAATATGTGTATTTATGTGTACAGATGCATATATATATATGCCTATAATATATACATAGATAGGCTGAGAAAATGAATACATAAACTGTTAAAAGTTGGTGAACATGAATAAAGCATTCTGAATTCCCTGCACCATTCTTGCAAAACACACACACACACACACACACACACATACAAGATAATCTATGTTTTGATTTAACATGATCTGCTCCACCTAGGTATTAAGACTTTACTTCATTTAAAATTAATTTATTTCTCTAGCAAACACTCTCTGAGGGCCCAGTAGGTGCCTTATGGTGTGTAGATCATTGAGGATACAAATAAGAACAAGATACACTCTTTGAGTTCAGGTAAGTTAAAATCCAATGGGAGAGACAGGTATATAAATGAAAATACATGACAGTGACTTTGACTTCTGCATAGAAACAGACAACAGTGCAGCAGGACTTTTAGGAAGAGTTAAATCCTTTCTGACAAGACAAAGAGAAACAGCTCCACAGGGGAAATAGCATTTGACCAAGGTCTTGAACACAAACGTGAATTCAATAACCAGAAACTGGAAGGAGAAACCTACCCTTCAGCCCTGTCTGTATAAATCCACTCACCCTTGTAAGCATTGTGCCTGATTTTCGAAGCCAGGAGTGTTTGTGTTGTGAACTAAACCACGGCAGCAGGAGCCACCCGCAAGACTGACTACACTTCGTATTTCATTAATTTTGGAAAAGCACTGTGCTAATGGGGTCAGCCTCTTTGGCCATTTAGAGTCAGAAAGTGCCCTAACCTCTGTGACTTGCTGTAAAAATAACCAGGTGTCAGCACAATATGAAAATTCTATTATCTCTACTGGCAAAACCTAAGAGCCTATCACTCTTCCTTTTTTTTTTTTTAAGATTTTTATTTATTTATTCATGAGAGACACACAGAGAGAGGGAGAGACACAGGCAGAGGGAGAAGCAGGCTCAATGCAGGGAGCCTGATGCAGGACTCAATCCTGGGTCTCCGGGATCACGCCCTGAGCCAAAGGCAGGCACTCAACCACTGAGCCACCCAGGCATCCCCCTATAGCATCCTAACCGTCAGGCAATACATCCTGTTTTGTGGCCATATGTTAGTGGGGGTTTTTTTCTACTTTTTCCATCTTTTTCCCTGGTTATCCTAGCTGATTCAAAGGCAATACCACATTTGACCCAAATTTCATGGGGCCTGGCTTAGTGCTTTGTCTCTTTGAAGGTCATGATTCTTCCTTAAAAGAACCTGAAATAAAACCTGATCATTCTTTTGAGTCACTTTTTCCATGTACTCTTCCAGGTTATCAATTTTACCATCTCTGTCCCAGTTCAGCTTACCTATTTGCTATGGCATTTGGATTCTTTAATCTTAGATTCTGAGCCCCGGGTGTCCAAGATCTTATCTTTTTGTTTTACGTCGTCATGCTTCATAAAAATCATGCTGAGAGTGATATACAAATGTCCATAACCATCTCCTTCCTCCCTGAAAGGAAATGAAGCCCCAGCAAATTCCTTTTCTTTAAATAGACACAATAGACATTATTACCAAGCCTACAGACTTTAAGTCAATACTTCAGTAGACAGAGCCTATCATGGCAGAAAAGGGATGAAAGCCAACCTGCTGGGCTAGCCAGTAGTGACGTTTCCAGAAACTGTTTACATAAAAAGAGAGCTTTACAGGAAGATCAAAATAGAAAAGGGCATATATTATACCAGTAGAGTCTAGGAGCAGAAAAATAAAGAAGAAAGAGTTTTGAATAACAATTCCATGAGCTGGTCTGTGAATCTGCAAACTATAACTGAGGGTACTAAAATCCAGCATCAAGATGATGCTTTATTTCTCCAAGTGTTGTTATAATTCTTTGCATGTTTGCAGAAAACCCATTAATTCTATATTTGAGCCGCTCCATTTGCAATAGTCCAAGAGAATCACAGTATCGTTCTGCATTTATAATCAGAAATTAAAATTATTAGATGTAAAATTATTTTCCTTGAAGTATCAAAGCAAGGAGCCATGCAGGCTGTCCCAAAACATAAGAGATAGGAGGATTCCCTAATTAAACAGTCTTTTAAAATAAGGCCAAGATTATTTTGGGAGAGACAAGAGCTTAAGGTAATGGCTTAGTCTAGATAACCCATAAGTAGAAGTCATTAATAAGACACTAATATACTTTTTAAATTTTTTATTTAAATTTAATTTAATTAACATATACTATATTATTAGTTTCAGAGGTAGTGATTCTTCAGTTGCATGTAACACCCAGCGCTCCTTCTATCAAGTGCCCTCCTTAATGCCTATCACCCATTACCCCATCCCTCCACCCACCACCCCTCCAGTGACCCTGTTTGTTTCCTATGATTAAGAGTCTCTGGTGGTTTGCTTCCCTCTGTTTTCATCTTATTTTATTTTTCCTTCTCTTGCCCAAGGTTCATCTGTTTTATCTCTTAAATTCCTGCACAGCAAAGGAAACAGTCAACAAAACTAAAAGGCAGCCTATGGAGTGGAAGAAGATATTTGCAAATGCCTCTTTAGATAAAGGGCTAGTATCCAAAATCTACAAAGAACTCTTCAAACTCAACACCCAAAAAAACAAAAAATCCAGTCAAGAAATGGGTAGAAGACATGAATAGACACTGCTCCAAAGGAAGATATACAAATGGCCAACAGACACATGAAAAAATGCTCCACATCTCTCACCATCAGGAAAATATAGATCAAAACCACAATGAGATACCACCTCACACTGGGCAGAATGGCTAAAATTAACAACTCAAGACATCAACAGTATACTTTGAAAATTTTTACCTGCTATTCTACAAACCTAGTACCGAGTAGATATCCACTGACTGCAGACTAGGAAAAAATGTCTTTTACCAAGATTACATAGCACATGGTGATCCTGTCACAGGAAACAGCATCTTCACAGCAAGCATCTCCAGAGCCCCCTATCCTGTCCCATTAGCACCCCAGAGGGCAGGGCCAACTTATTCTGGGAACTTGATCAACCATTTTAACACCGGAGAAGAGAGGGCCCTCTCTGACTCCAGTGGGAGTATCTTTGGCCACAAGAGACACGAGCTCTACAACAGTCAAATTAGACAAGTTACACCAATTGTGTGACAGCAAAACCAGAGTGCATCCAGGCCAGCTCACGTCATCTGCTGCAACAGCTCATCTCCTGGAACAGAGGCCACAAAGTGGCAGCGTGGTACCCAACAGCAGCAGAAACAAAGGTGGGATCTGAGCAGCCAACACGGAAAGCAGGGCCGAGGAGGGAGGAGTCTGAATGGGGGAGGCAGGAGTGGGAATGAGTTCCAGGCATTCTGCTCGTGGGCACTCAGAGCCTGAAACCAGGGAGAACTGTGCCAGGCTGCTACGAAGGTAGGATGATATGGCCCTACAGTTAACAGGAAATTCACCTGTCCATTCAAACAGGATTTGAAAAATCCAAAAATTTCATAATGGGTGGAGCTTTAAAGGGATGAAGCTTTTCTCCAGGAGTGACTATCAAATTGAGGATCCAGAAGACACTGACTCCCTCAATGTCCCTCTCTCCTTCACTTCTCACTCTGGGCCTCGAGGCAGCTTGAGGGAGCTCAGAAGGGTCTGAAAAAGAAGCTGAGATACTACTTAGCCATAAAAAGAAATGAGCTATCAGGCCATGGAAAAGACATGCTGAACTTTACACACATATCACTAAATGAAAGAAGCCAATCTGAAAAGGCTGCACGATGTCTTAATCCAACTATATGACATTCTGGAACAGGTAAGACTGCAGAGAATAAAAACATGGGTGGGTACCAGGGTTGGGAGGCGGGAGGAATGAATAGGAAGCACACAGGGATTTTAGGGCAGGGACACTATTTTTTTTAAGATTTCATTTACTTATTCATGAAAAACACACACAGAGAGAGAGAGAGAGAGAGAGAGAGAGAGAGAGAGGCAGAGACACAGGCAGAGGGAGAAGCAGGCTTCCTGTGGAGAGCCCAATGTGGGACTCGATCCCAGGACCCCGGGATTATGACCTGAGCCAAAGGCCAATGCTTAACCACTGAGTCACCCAGGCGTCCCCTGGGACACTATTCTTTTTCTTTTTTTTTTAATTTTTTTTTAATTTTTTTATTTATTTATGATAGTCACAGAGAGAGAGAGAGAGAGGCAGAGACACAGGCAGAGGGAGAAGCAGGCTCCATGCACCAGGGAGCCCGACGTGGGATTCGATCCCAGGTCTCCAGGATCGCGCCCTGGGCCAAAGGCAGGCGCCAAACCGCTGCGCCACCCAGGGATCCCTTTTTTTTAAAATTTTTATTTATTTATGATAGTCACACAGAGAGAGAGAGAGGCAGGGACACAGGCAGAGGGAGAAGCAGGCTCCATGCACCGGGAGCCTGACGTGAGATTCGATCCCGGGTCTACAGGATCGCGCCCTGGGCCAAAGGCAGGCGCCAAACCACTGCAGCACCCAGGGATCCCCCTGGGACACTATTCTATTGATACCATAATGGGAGATATATATCACTACATGTTTGTCAAAATCCACAGAATGTACACCACAAAGAACCCTAATGTAACTAACCTGGGGACTTTGGCCAAATACTCAGGTGTCAGTGCTGGGTCACTGACTGTAAAACACATACTACTATGGTGTAAGAGGTTGATGGTGGGGATGGCTGGGGCAGGGGCTGGGGCAAGGAACTCTATACTGGTGACCAATTTTGTTGTAAACTTGAAAAATAAAGTCTACTGACAGAGATAGAGAAGTGGGATCGGGCCAGATCCAGAGCCCAGAGAATACAGGAAAAGGTTATGCAGACAGCTGGAGGGAAGAGAGACTGGTGTGGTTAATGTTAGCTGGGCCAACTACAAACCATGTAGTCAAAGTGTTCCTTGCCGTATTGATTTTTGAAAACTGTTTTATATAAGAGTAACTCCTCTCGACTGAATGGCATTGAGAGAGGATTAGTCTATGCCCCTCGACTCAAGCCATTCCACACGGCATGCTTTTGTGGTTCCCACAGGTCAGAGACCCTGCCTATGGTCGCCCCACAGCACTGGCATGATGCCGTCCACCAAATATGTATCCACATTATTTGCAGAAGGAGAGACAGCCAATTTTCTTGGAAACCCACCTGGAGCCTCCCAGGGGTTGCAAAGGCAGGAAGCCTTCCCAAACATCCTCTTTGATTTCAATCTGCTTTCTTCAAGCCTTTTGGTTGTTTTTGGTTGTTCCCTGCTGTGAAATTTCTTAAGATCTGCTTATTATTTTCCTCTTAATGCACCTGTCTGTTCCTCCCCTGAATCAAATCATCCACACTTTCCAATCCCACACCCATTTCCCTGGACCTCAATATGAGGTAGAGGTGAAGGTAAAGATGCCTTTTCCCTCACTCCTCACTAACTTCATGGGATATTTGGAGTACAAGTTGCTGACTCAGATGACATTTCGGTATTACCATCACTAGCTCTAATTGCATTTTCCAAAACAGGCAAAGTTGGAAGAGTCTGGTTCCTTAAATTTGTTCCTCATTAGGTGGACTTTAACACTTAATAATGAGTAAGGGTCCTTACAGGAAACACAAAAGTCAACTAGCCTTCTACTCGAGCATCGGGGCACAGGGGAGAGAAGCAAAGCCCTGAGGCCTTGGCCTGCCCCAGACAGCACAGCTTCCCTCCTTCCCTGCGGCCCACGTGCCGTATAGCATCTTATGAGCTGAACGTCAGTGATGGTTATTTATCTATGGTCTGTTACTTCGATGAAGAAGTAACATGTTTATGTCCTGTTTATGCACCTGTTTATGTCCCCTTTTTCCAAGACCAAGCTGAGGTGAAGAAAGGACACGCAAGGCAGTTCATAAGATACCTGAAGGAGCGTAAGAGTAAAGTCTGCCTTCCAGTGGTTAAGAGGCTTGACAAAGAGTACTGGGGAACGAACGTGCAAGCTATAGTGATGGCTCTGGAGTTGGAAAATGGGTTACACAAGCTCCTGCAAGACCTGCAGAACTTGGCTTCTCAGAAGAATGAAACTGATCTCTTAGAATTCCTGAAAAGGTTCGTGGGTAAACAGAAGAGGAACATAAAATATCTGGAATACCAGCATAGCTATCAGAAGGAATTAGAAAGGCTGACTTCGAAGGAAGGCATCTCGGAACAGTTTGGTGAAGCATCAGGCAGTCAGGCTTAACATCTGAAGGCAACACAGCAAGTCTTCCATCGTAGTAGTTTCCAAAAGCAGCTACTTGAAAATCTGGATCTCTATTTGTTTTTTTGTTTTGTTTTGTTTTGTTTTTTCTTTTCTTTTTTTTTTTTTTTTTGGATCTCTATTTGACAGAAGACTGCTCTACTTTCATTCCCGCACCTTCCTCTTAGGGCATCTCTGCTAAATGGGGACTCTTTCCAGGTGTTTACGTTTCATAGGGGACCTCAGATCTAAAAGAATGATGAGATGAACCATAGTCTCTCCTCTACCCACACCTACCACCTGATCATGACATCAGCCATGTCTGGACATCAGGGCTCCCCAAAGCTTCTGGGGAAGAAGATTATTTGTTACCTCCTTACACAAGGACCAGTTCCTAAACCACCAGGGTGCAACCAGACAAATAAAGCCTGCAAGAAAGAGCCAGAAAATGCCAGAAGAGAAAGATATCATGGATTTCTCACCACACACTGTCTTGCAATTACTTGAGGATGTATGATTTCCAGAGAGTTCCAGGTAGCAGAAACTAATTTAAGTCTCCCCATAAAGACAGATTTGGCCAAGTCCTAAGATGAAAAGACTCAGCTCTGAAGAAGAGAGGAAACCAGCTGCACCCACTCTGCTTACTGATAGTACGTCTGTAGGTACTAACTAGAGACAGAGTCTGGGGTTAATGAAAAGCAGAAAAGTGCTACCTTCAACTTTCAGGACAGTCTGACCACCCCAATCAGAGGAAACTCCCTTCACTCATTCTCTCATTTGCTTAACAAAGGTTTATCATGAGTCTGCTATATCCCAGAATGTGTAGCCTTACACATTATCCTTTGCAAAGTCCGGTTTCCTATCTCACTGAGACCAATTTGTCTGAAGTAGTCTAGAAACAATTCCAGAAACCTTGCATCAAAATTCAAAGACATTCTTCTTTTTATCTAAGAAGACTGCCCAGAAAGGATCCCAAGGTTTTTTCTTGTAAATTACCCTTTAAATTATCTCACCAACAGGCGCCTGGGTAGCTCAGCGAGTTAAGCATCGGACTCATGGTTTCAGCTCAGGTCAAGATCTTGGGGTCGTGAGATCGAACCCCACATCAGGCTCCATTGCTAGCTGTAGAGCCTACTTAGAAGTCTCTCCCTCTCCTTCCACCTCCACCCCACTTGCACACATACTCCCTCTCCCCCAAAAAAATAAAAGTAAACAATCACACAAAAAAAAATATCATGCAGTCAGGATTATGGGACATCAATTATCTTCTAAAGTTATCAATTTCCCCACTTTGATTAGATTTAAAGATAGCAGCTTTTCTGTAGCGAAACTGAATTGACAGAATGTTAGCATTACACTTGAGACACTCTTCTGTGGTTCTGAATTCAACCCAGTCACGGGGTCTATAAGGGCCCTTACAGATCTCTGCTACCAGGCAAATGGTCCCTTCTCAATAATGCCATCGCTTTGGCCACAATCTGGCAGCAGGAGTAACAGGCTGAGACCAATCAAGAGGGTGCCTCTGCCTGTGGCATGACCTTCTGAGAGGCACGACTACCTGGCAGCCTGAAAACACAACCCCTGTTATAGCCACTGCTTAGATGGAGGCATTAGCCATACAGCAGCATTGTTAAAATAAAAATATCTTACCTGGAGGATATAACACAGTTTCTAGGAAGGGGGACAAAACCGTCTCATCAACTCCATAACCTAGAATCTGACCATCCAAGGATGAAATGGGTGCAGAGCAGAGAGATGGATTTGGAAAGGCAGAAGGGGATTCCAAGCACGGGCTCAGCTCAAACCACCTGGAGAAATTCAACTTTCCTCTCCAGGCTAGACTCAAACTTTGCCTCCTCCGAGAGGCCATCCCTGACCTTTGTGTGCTCCCAGGCCTCCTAGCAGGTTCCCACTGAAGTATGTGCTTGGTCTCCTTAGAGGATTTGTCACATTGCCCTCACGGGGCAAAAGTCCCATTTTGTTCATCTTTGAATCCTTAGCGCTAATCACCACCAGGCACACAGATCCTTAAAATACTTTTTGTTGAAGGAGAGAATGAATGAATGAATGAATGAATGAATGAGTCATGACCCAATAGGCCAGGAGCCGGCTGAGAGAAGCTAGGGCAAAAAAGAAGCTAGGTCAGGGGAATCAGAGTGTGGCTAAAGGACAGAGGGAAGGAAGGCTGTGTACCTGTATCTAACTCATCTTTTCAGTTTCCCCAGAATCTTCCCCACACAGAATGTGCACTTGGAAGTACACGTAGCTACCAAACCTAAAAAATACAACAAAACAGTGCACAGAACATTATATCCTGAGTCTGTTTTAGTATATGATGTTTAGGATTCTGTCCATGTATTCAAAACTCATGATCCAGAAGGTGTGGCCCTGAACCAGCCCTATCTGTGGGCATGCCAGGCTCTCCAGGAAAAAGCGGTGCAATGTGAGGCCTGGGCAGGGCCTCAGTGCAGAGAGTCCCACTCAGACCCCAAAGGCCCGGGGGAGCAGCTCAAGAGTGGGGTGTGCAGGGATGGGAAGCAGAGGCTGCGGGCTGCCAGAGCTCTGAGCTAAGGGGACCTTCTGGAAGAAAGCTCAGAAGTGGGCTGAGGGAGAATGAAAGAGGCACACGGATTTCACGAAGGTCTGTATTCTAACTTGGCCTACAAGACATGACCAGTCTTTGTGGCAGGCAGCGCTCCTCTTTGAGACTCCATTTTCTGTACTTTGACTCATTTTTCAACAGCTTCTTCTCCCCCCCCCCCCCCCGCCCCCCGGAAAGTGAGTTTCTGAAAGCTCTGGCTATGCTGGGCCGCTGGCTTCTCCCCTCTCCCCGGCCCCTGAGCCCCGCTATCCAGCTCCACACAGCAGCTCCCCTCATGGCCTCCGGGCCTGGGCCTCGCGCGGCGGAAACCAACCTTCTCGGCCCCTGCCTTCCTCGGGCCTGGCCGCACCGGCCCTGCTGCCTGCTCCCCTCCGGAGCATCCCTCCCTGTGCCTCTGGGAGACCACACCGCCGCTTTCCCTCAACGTCCCTGGTCACTTCTCTGCGCATTTATAGCTTTCTCCTCCCTTGCCTGTTCCTGCCATGCTGTGGTTCAGGAAAGTTCTCTCCGGGACACACTTTTGTCACCTCCCAGGGGCTCCTCATCTTTCGCTGAAGCCGCAGGTCCCATGAGCACCAGTCAATGACGTGCATCTGTCACATCCCAGGGCCACATGCTCAGATCCAACTGCCCACTGGACACCTGCCCTTTATTGTCTCAAAGCCACGTCAAACCAATGTGGCCAACAAATAAAAGCACTTATCTCTCCCCTCCCCTATTCCTCATCCACCCAGTTGCCCAACAAGGAGGCTGAGCAACACGCTGGCCTTTCTTTCTCCCTCAGTGTCACCTTCCGTCAAGTTTCCCCCGTGAGAGCCACCTCCCTCACCCTTTCTGCCACCCTCCTGCGTTCCCCTCCACTCTTCTCCCATCGATGTTTCTTTGGTAATCACTCTCCTCTCCAAGCCACTCTCCACGGCGAAACTGGAGTCAAAGCTCTCTAGTGCAGATCTCACTGCAGCACTTCAGAATGCTGGAGAGGACTCTCCACCATCTTGTCATGAAGTTCAAATTACTTAACAAGGCCAGGCTTTCCAGCACATTCTGTCTCCCTTCTCCAGTGCCAGCCAGTGTGGAATGCCCCATGCCCTCCTTGCAGGCTTCAGTCCTCTCCTGGCTTCTGCCCACACAGTCCCCTTTGCCCCAAACACCCTGACGCCCCCAGCACCCTTGTATGCATGACTCAGACTTCATTTGGTTCCGGACACCGCTCCCTCCAGGAAGCCTTCTCTGTCTTCCAGGTCTGGGGTTGGGGGGGTGGCAGTTCGCATGTGTTCTACCTTCCCTGTGGTAATCTTTCCCACTGTTCCAGAAAAGCCTATCTACCTGTCTGTGTCTTCCACTGGGCCAGAAGTTCACAACACCCACCCCCGCCCCCACCCCGCCCCAGTCAGGACATTACCGGCACCTAACTCAGTGCCTTGCACATTCCAAGTAACCAGTAAACAAACATTCAAACAGATGGATAAATAAATGGATTCCTTTCAGCAGCCCCCCCCCATCCCTCATGCTGTTAGGATGTCTTACCTGTGACAAATAAAGCACACTGATAACTTTCATGCCGATGAGAGCAATCATACCACAGGATTTTCTTGACCAACTCAATTTCAAGCTCTCCACTCTTCTAAACCCTTAAACTTCAAAGTGTGGCTGCAACTAGCAACCAAATGAATCAAATCAGGAGACCATACTCAATTCAAAAGAAATCGAGGCGAGAAAAAAACAATTTCCAGACCCACGTTCCTATTGGGTTCTGGGGAAATGTGGTTGCCACACATACAGAGCTAGCTCTCCAATCTCTCTGTACAAAAAAGGCTGGCTCGGACTGAAAACTCTGGATGCAGAGTAGCTGAAAACTTATTTGAGATCACCCAGTGAGTTCCTGGCAAAGGTAGAGATAGAATTTACAAACCAGCCTGAATTCTGTTTAGAGGTTTCTGCCCATATATTCTCTCATGCAATTGATGCTCTACTTTCATAGCTGCATTCAACCAGTGTCTTCTAACTCAATATTACCAGCCAAGATGGACCACTCCACAGAGCAAGAACCAGCTCACCAAGGAAGCCCCTCTATTGTCCTTCTAACTGGTGCCCAGCCTGATTCAGTTACACCCTCCTGAAAGGCAAAGAAAATATGAGATTAGACCATAAACCACATGCTTGCTGGGACAAAGACCCAGGACCTAGCACCATGGCAAAGCAGCACAGAAAAAAAGGCTATTTTTATTTTTTAAATTACTTTATTTATTTATTTATTTGAGAGAGAGTACACAAGAGAGGGCACAAGCAGGGCAGAGGGGCAGAAGGGGAGGAAGAAGCAGGCTCCCCACTGAGCAGGACTCCAGGATCATGACCTGAGCTGAAAGCAGATGCTTAACCAACTGAGCCACTCTGGCGCCCCAGAAAAGCTATTTTTAAAGGACATTTTTAAGTCAATCCTGTCCTGGAGCACCTGGCTGGCTCAGTTGGAAGAGCATGCAAGTCTTGGTCTCAGGGTCATGATTTTGAGCCCTACAGTGGGTGCAGGAATTACTTAAATAAAACTTTTAAATATATATATTATATTTAAATACATATATTAAATATAACATACATGCATATATATATGTAAGATATATATATTTTAGAGAAAGATATCAATCCTGTCCTTTCGCCCATGCAGAAAGACACACTGACTGTCACATACAGAGGACCAGTGGCCATGAGGCCAGTTTGTGGCTGATATACCTTGCCCTCATATCCACCCCCAACCAAAAAGCACTTATCTTTGTCACTCACAATCTAGCCTAAACTGTATTCATCACTAAATAAAGAACAGCTGGAAGCAAGAGAATAGCAATGAAAAAGTGGTTATTTTGGGAGAATAAAGCTTTTGGCTGCCACTTAGAGAAAACAAGAGCCCTCTTATGACATCTTGAGCAAGCGTTTATTAATAATATTGCTTCTGGTCCTTCATTTTATAACTTGATAAATAAGAGCATTTGCTATAGGGCACCAGGCTGAACATTTTTGAGAAAGTGCCACTTCCATGACAGCATGATGCCACTGATCTGGACTTCCTATTTTTAACGCATCCAATACCAAAAAAAAAAAAAAGATCTTTTTCATTTGTATCATACTTAACCATTTTAAAGAGCTTTTGCAGGGCACCTGGGTGGCTCAGTCAGTTAAGCATCTGACTCAATTTCCACTCAGGTTATGATCTCAGAGTCATGAGATCAAGCCCCGAGTCAGGCTCCATGTTTATTGGGAGTCTCTTGAGACCCTCTCTCTCCCTCTCTCTCCACTCCTTCCCCTGCTCACACACTCTAAAAAATATAAATCCTTAAAAATAAAAAGCACTTTTGCATATATTTTTCGTTTTATCCTCACTACTCTGGAATATCAGAAGGCCAAGAACACAACCAAATTTTGCCATGAAAACACTGAGTCTCAGAGAAGTGGTGGGCCCGGAGCAATTTCCCAGCTGAGCAGCACACTCACTATATGCCCAATTCATCTTTGTATGAACCCAAAGTGCTTGGCAGTTGTTTAATGAATGAATCAAAGTTAACAATTAATGATAGCTAAGGATTTGCCTAATAAGAAGAAAACACTAAATAAAACCTGCCCAGTATTGAGCTGGGCAGTCACAGAACCGATGTGTTCAGGGTTGCTATGTGTAATACAACACTACTGTTGTTAAAATATGGAAATGTTCCCATACCAAAAGTAAAATGCCACCATCCCAACCTCCTGAGGGGGCCTCTGAGCCCTGGTCTCCTCTGACACTCTCGGGACCCCAGGGCCACCCCATGGACCAGGACTGCAAGATAAGTGCCTGCCAAAATGCAGGCCTCCAGGATGCATCTCCACTGGAAGACAGGATCTTGTGCTGACCAGCAGGGCGTCTGCTGTTTTGTTAATCGGTTCAAATATCACCCCTTTGCATTACTGAACAGAACCAGGATAAATGTTCATGATGATAATCCGGAGTCATCCAGACAGAGTCCAGTGGTGTTCAGAAACCATTCATTAAGGAAATAAAGGAATGCAGAATTCATTTTGGAAAGTGTTCTCCTAACATGACTAAAAAAAATTAAGGATTGGCATTTGGAGGGATAAGTTTTCATTACCTGGGTAAGTCGTTCCTGTGGACCACTCCTGTGGAGACCAATCACTCTGTTCCTCAGAAGAGCCATAAATCAGGGGGGATCTTACACACCAGTGATTCTCCAAGTGGGTCACAGACCACCACCAGCAGCAGCAGCATCACCTGGGATTTGTTAGAAATATAACTTCTTAACCCCACCCCAGACCTGCCGAATCAGAACTTTTTGTGGGGGAGGGAGCATCCATGTGCATTTCGACAAACTCCCAAGTGATTCTGGTGCCTGCTTCAGTTTGAGGATCACTGCTCATCCCCAGCAGTCCCCATCCTTGGCCGTATGTCAGATCCCCCAGGGAGCCCATCAAAAGTGCAGATTAACTACCCAGCTTCCATCTCCCGGGACTGTGACTCAGCCAGTCTTCAAACTGGCATTTGGAGGACTCCTGGTGGCTCAGTGGTTGAGCATCTGCCTCAGCTCAGGTCGTGACCCTGGGTCCTGGGATCAAGTCCCACATCGGGCTCCCCACAGACAGCCTGCTTCTCCCTCTGGCTATGTCTCTGCCTCTCTTTGTGTCTCTCATGAATAAATAAAAATCTTAAAAAAGAAATTGGCATTTGGTGGTCACTGCTGTAAACTGCAGCAAACTTTTCAAGCAGAGGTAAAGACTTCTAACAGTAATGATATCTTATTATACATATTTATACAAATCCACAGAGCCTTAGGGCGTATAATGTCTGTCCCCTGCCTTCTTTCCACATTCATTACTTCAGTTACATGAGGACACTTTATAATAGTATCACTTTCTCTTGCGAAGTTTTCTTGATCTCTCCCACTCCCGGCAGAATGAACACTCTTCTCTTCCCTGTCACCCCTCAAAATCACACATATCTTTTAATAAAATTTATCACATTGTATGGAAAGTACTCTAGAAAGATCTTCCTCCTCTTGTTCTCGAGAACAACTCAATTGTTCTTGACTTGAACAAGTCAATTTAAATTGGTATTTCCACAGCTTTCAGCACAGGGCTTTCGGTCAATGATGTTTACTGAGCATCTACCAAGCACCAGGGACACAACAGTGAGGCAGAGGAGACACAGGCTGTTCTCGTGGACCTACGGCCTGTAGTGGTGGCAATCAGAAATCCTACACATGGAGTGGCTAATTATAAAGAAAATTCCAGCAGGTTATAAAAAAGATTCCGGATTGTTATGGATTGAAATGTCTGTGTCCCCCCAGTATCCATATCCTGAAGCCCTACCTTCCATTACAATGGTATTTGGAAGTGAGACCTTTGGGGTGATCAGGTTTAAGGAGGTCTTAAGGATGATGCTTTTGTGATAGGACTAGTATCCTTATAAGAAGAGGAAGAGGGGGCATAGGGTAGAAGGGGGATAAGGTGAAGGGGGGTGTGAATTTAAAAGAAAGACCGGAGCTCGCTCTCTCTCCACCTATGTAAAGACACTGCAAGAAGACAGTTGTCTGCCAATCAAGAAGCAGATCCTCACTGGAGAACCAAGTCAGTCAGTACCAAGTACCTTGATCTTGGACTTCTCAGCTCCCAGAACTGAGAGAAATACATACCTATTGCACTTCATCCATCCAATCTATGATATTTTGTTATAGCAGTCCAAACTGAAGAATGAACACCAGTGAAGAGAGATATTGATTCCCAGAAGTGCAATATTATAAGTTGCTAGTCCGAGGAGTGCTGGGTGGTGCTGTCGGTCGAGCATCCACCTCTTGGGTTTCAGCTCAGGTCGTGATCTCAGGCTCATGATCTGGAGCTGTGCATAGGGCTCCATGCTCAGCCAGGAGGTCTGCTCAAGACTCTCTCACCCCCTCTCCCTCGGCCCCTCCCCCGTGCATGAGCAATTTCTCTCTTCCTAAAATAAATAAATAAATCTTTTTTAAAAAATAAGCTGCCAGTCCTAAAGTGTGAGCCATGAGTTGAGCCAAGGAGAAGTGAGGACCCCCCCTTCTCCAATGCCCAATCAGGAAATTGCAATCATCCTGAACGGCAGCAAAGCAAGCAGGTTGAAAGGTCCCTGTGCATCTCTGGATTTCTACCACCTGTCCAGAGAGGTTGGCGCTTTAAGACTCGGGGAAAAAAAAAGTATCAGGATGTTAGTGGTGTTGGAATCCTTTAGCAGATTTCAGGAAGGTCCTATAAGCAACAGACAAGCTTTTTTCTCAGTTTCCTGGTCTGAAAGTAGAAAGGAAAGGAAATGCACACTTGCTAGAAGCAGGCTTTCCAACGATAGCTGGGGCTCAGTGTTAAAAACCATGGTAATATTACTACTGTTAGGAGTTAGTGGGACAGTTAGGTAGTCAAGGCCAGGGTCCCCAACAAGAAAATATGGAGTCAGGAGGGCTAAGATCAAACAGCACTGACATCCTGTTTTGCAGCTCAGACAGGGCCCACCAGCATTCTGTTTTGCAGCCTTTGCAGAAATGAGTTCTGTAAAACATCCCAAAATAAAGCAATTAACCACAAAGTATTTGTCACTATCACAAGTTAGGGGCAGTTAAGACATAAGCCCCCCAGATGTCAGCTCCAGAAGACCATCTGAATATAAATATTAACCTTAAAGCTAGACAAATGCGTGGTCAAAGCCCTGATTGGCAGGCACGACTCAGCACACCCTGGTTGCTTAAGATTGTTCCGAAAAAGAGCTCATAAAAACCCCTAAACTTAGAAACTCCAAGGGCAATCTTCTTAGGTCCCCTCTGTCCCGGGGAGCTTTGTACTATTGATCAATGGTTCTGCTTTGCTGCCCACCAATCTTCATCTGGTCTACTTCTTCATTCTTTGAAGCAGCATGACCAAGAACCACAGGCACAAAAAGATTAGAAATCCTGCGCCAGTATGAACACGAAGACATTAATGCATCTGAGAGCACTCACACTGTCACAGGCTATCTGAGGTCAAGGACACATTAGCTCACGTTACTAGATGTCCAGGCCAAGACAGAAGCCACAGAGCCAAGGGTGAGGATGACAAGCGGAACCCTGTGGCCTTCCTCTAAAAGAGAGATTCCCTCAGGCTGGAGATAAGATTTTTGGCTTTGGTACCTAGCTTCTGGGGTGGACACACTGTGGAGGGGACCAGTGGTCTACTGAGAGGTGGCTCGAAGAAATGTCAAGCCTATGAAGCCTAGATCTTACCTGTGTCATCACCTGGCCAGCAACTGGTCTGTGCAATCTCCTGCTTTCTGCTGACCTGCTTCCACCTGGGTCTGCCCCTCAGGCTGCTGGGGGCTGGGGTGGGGGCAGGGGCACAGGGTAAGCCTGCTGCAGGTCGGTCAGACTTGCAGTCTTCTTTTGTCTTGCCTTTTTCAGTTTTCTTTTTTCTTTTGTTCCTTTATATTTCTTTTCTTTTCTTTCTTTCTTTCTTTCTTTTTTTTTTTTTTTTTGGCTTTTGTTTTCTATTGTAACATAAAACACAGATACCAAAAACCACACAAAGCAAATGGATGGCTTAGTGACTTATCTGAAAGCAACGCCCTTGTTGATGTCTGCCTGAAGTCCAGTTCCCTACATCATCACAAATTTCTAATGAGCTAGGAGCCCCCATCCCCCAGACTGTCCCCCCTTCTCTCAAGCCTACTTGTGGCCAGATTAGGCCATGACTAATCACAGTGCAGAGGACACACCCACCCACCTGCAGCCCAGAAAGGAGACCCAGAAAACCAAAACCACCCACACTAGAATCTTTCCAACCTGTTAAGATATAACTTACAAAGTGATGACAACTATACTGATCACTTGCTGAACTAGTTGACAACAACCAAAACAATAAAAGCAGTTATTTATGGAGTAACTACCAAAAGCCAGGTGCTGTGCAGATAGCCTAGTTGCTCTCACTGATCTTGAGACAGTATTCACATGTTTTAAGTTGGTGGCCTGAGTGTGAAAAGTTTCATAGTTTTCCCAAGGTCTCATGACCAGACTCTGGGATCTCAGGCTCAGTCCGCCAGATATGGAAGCTTAGACTCTTCCTGTTTAACTCCACTGCCTTGCTAGTGAAGGGCAGCAGAATACGCCACCCCAGAATATGCCTTGTTGGCATAAGAATTATTTTGAGTTGATTATTTTGAGAAACTGCAGAGACAAGAAAATCTCTGAAAACAGAATAGCAGTGACCCTTTTGGAAGGGAAACTTACATTAGAAATTGGGTGGTGCCAGGAAGAGAGCTACCACCAGCTCAATAACTTCATCACCTGAGGGGTAACCTCTGTTTGTCAAATATTTCCTCTTCTCACCTTCCTGTGAACTGGCTCCCCTCTTTGAAGCCCTAGATCTTTCCTTAGTTTAGGAACTAGTCATCTGGCTGCCTTCTGAGTCTCCCATCTCTGTGGACTTCCTGTGTACACATGCACATGTAATTAAAATTCATTATTTACTTCTGTTATTTGATCTTTTATCACAAGGGGAGGAACCTAAAAGGGTGGAGGGGAAATTATTTTCTTGTAGATGAGATTTTTCTTTGAAAAAAAAAATTGGTTGATTTGAGAGACAGAGAGAATGTGAACAGAGGAAGTGGCAGAGGCAGAGCAATAGAAGCAAACTGTGCTGAGCATGGAGCCCAACATGGGACTTGATCTCATGACCTTGAGATCATGACCCTGAGATCAAGATCCAAGCCAAAATCAAGAGTTGAACGCTCAAGCAACTGAGACATCCAGGCACTCCAAGATGAGACTTTTATTTTTATTTTTTCAAGATGAGATTTTTAATAAATGTGTACTGAGCACCTATTGTAGTCAGGGCCCATACAAAATGTAATGAATCCTAGATGAACTCCTTCAAGATGATGAAGTCAAACAGCAAGCTCAAAACGTATCAGATAGAGAAAGACAAACACCATATGATTTCACTTACATGTGGAATCTAAAACACAAACAAACAAACAAAAAAAACAGAAACAGACTCCTAAAAGCAGAGAACTGATGGTTGCCAGAGGGTTGAGGATGGGTGAAATAGATCAAGGGGATTAAGAGGTACAAACTTCCAGTTACAAAATAAATAAGTCATGAGATGAAAAGTACAGCATGGGGAATACAGACCATTGTATTGCAACAACATCGTATGGTGACAGATGGTGACTACACTTATCATGGTGAGCACTGAGTAATGTACGGAATTACTGAATCAATATGTTGTACACATGAAACTAATATATATCAACCATGTTCCAATTAAAAAAAAACTGAAGAAAACAAATGACCCAATTTAAAAATGGGCCAAAAATCTAAAAAGACACCCCAGCAAATAAGGTATATGGATGACAAATAAGCCTATGAAAAGATGCTTAATATCATTTGTCATTAGAAAAACGCAAGTCAAATGCACAAGGAGGTACCACTGCTCACCTACTGGAATGGCTCAAGTCAACAACAAAACCGAGTACAACAGGAACTCTCACTGCTGGTGGAAATGCAAAATGCTAATACCAGTCACACTGGAAGACAGTTTGGCAGTTTCTGATCATGGGAAAACAACAGACAAACTCAAATAGAAGGACACTGTATAAAATAACTAATTAGTACTCTTCAAACGTGCTAAGGTCATTACAAAATAAGGAAAGACAGGGAATCCCTGGGTCACTCAGCAGTTTAGCGCTGCCTTCAGCCCAAGGCGTGATCCTGGAGTCCCGGGATCGAGACCCACATCAGGCTCCCTGCATGGAGCCTGCTTCTCCCTCTGCCTGTGTCTCTGCCTCTCTCTCTCCGTGTCTTTCATGAATAAATAAATAAATAAAATCTTAAAAAAAAGTAAGGAAAGACAGAAATTGTCGCAGATGAGAGATGATGAAAGAGCGACAGTCACTAAACACAACGTGGGATCCTGGGCAAGATCCTGGGGCAGAAAAAGGACATTAGGGAAAAAAACTGGTGAAATCCAAATAAAATGTGTAGTTTAATTAATTAGTATTTTGTCGAATGCATCACAGTTACGTAAGATACTAAAATAAGGGAAGCTGGGGGAAGAACACACCCGTGCACTAACACTGCAGCAGGTGACTGCTGTCAGCCTCCTGTGACCGTCTCCAGGGACCTCAAGGAGAAACCAAAAACAAGAAGAATCAGAAAATCAGTTGAGGGGAGGCAAGCAGGCAATATTTTTGAACAATCGGATATGGCAGAAAGGTACTGTTACGAAGGCCTAAGAGTCTTCCACATGTCTAGGTGGAAATCAGTAAGTCTTAATTTTACAACCCAACACACCTTGTGCGGGGTAACTACACTCTGGAGAACCGCTGGCAAGCACGCACACCCCTTCCCCGTTTTGCATACAATCCACTGTAAATCAACAAGCGTTGGAGCAGTTCTTGCAGAGCGATCCAACATACTGTCTCCTGGGCTACTGTCCTCACTAAGATAGCGGATATAGCATTTTCTAACCTACTTTGAGGTTGACTTTTTTTTTCCTGTGGACATACCAAAACCCTCTTTATCTTTGCAACTTTTCTGTAATTCCAGAATTATTCAAAGGAAATAATTTATTAAGAAACCCCGGAGGCACCTGGCTGGCTCAGTCAGTAGAACGTGCAGCTCTTGATCTCAGGTCGGGGTTGTAAATTCAAGCCCCCTTTTTAGGTGTAGAGATTACGCAAAAATTTTTTAAAAATCTTTAAAAAGAGAAAAAAAGAAAAGAAACCCTGCAGTTAGAAATACACCCATGAAGGTGTCTAATATAAAAAACAGTATGTAGGGGGGCACCTGGGTGGCTCAGTTGGTTGAGTATCTGCCTCCAGCTCAGGTCTTGATCCCGGGTGTCCTGAGACTGAGCCCCGTATGGGGCTCCCTGCTCAGGGGGAGGCCTACTTCCCTCTCTCCCCACCCCTCCCCCCTGGCTCGTGCTCTCACTAACTCTCTCTCTCCCCTCTCTCTCCCTCTCTCATAAATAGATAAAATCTTAAAAATTATATATATATATATATAAAGTATGTAAATAATTCTGAGAAGGTTAAAAAATATATACAAAAATTCAAAAGTAGGGCAGCGCGGGTGGCTCAGCGGTTTAGCGCCACCTTCAGCTCAGGGTGTGATCCTGGAGTCCCAATATCGAGTCCCACATCAGGCTCCCTGCATGGACCCTGCTTCTCCCTCTGCCTGTGTCTCTGCCTCTCTCTCTGTGTGTGTCTCTCACGAGTAAATAAAAGAAAAAAAAAAAAGAATTCAAAAGTAGTGCAAATAAAATGCCAGGGTGGCTCAGGGAAAGAAAAGCTCATTAATTTTGATCAGCCATGAAGGGCTCCATGGAGGAGACATTGGCATCTGGATGGACCTGTGCAGATATGGAAAGGAAAAGCACAGTATGTGTAAAAGGAAGAGAATTTTCTTTCAATTGGAGTGTCAGACACTTGCCAGTATAGGACTCACCATCAATCACTAGTGCCACACCAACTTTCACCATGGCAGGGGCCTAAGCCTGACCACACTTCACATCGCCTTGGCTCAGCACTAAACATGTGACCCAAGGGCATCTTGGTCGCCTTTGTCCAATGCCTTGTGTAATGGAATTTGATAGTTTTATTTTTTTTTAATTCATGGACTTAACTATTGTACATTACGATAGACTGGCTTATTGGCATTTTCAAACGGTTTTCTCAACCACAGATAGGTATCAAGTAAAATGTAACTGCTACAAGCTGTGACTTTCCCTGAGCCCCACACCTGCTAAAATAGCCTGCTCAAAGGTCCCCATCTTGACCAAAGTTTCTTCTGTAATGCACCTACAGGGCAAAAACATAAACATTGATACAAGTAGGTTTCATCTCTTTCCCAAAGACCAAAAGTAATCTAAACAGCCTCAACCACCTTTTATACTTGAGAGATATCAGGACATTCAAGGCACCAAAATGGAGGGTAAGGTGATCTTCCTGCCCTAAGGGGACCCAGATTGGAAGTTAAGTAACAATTCAAATTATTATGTGATAAGTGTTTTTGCTAACTGTTGATGTTCCTGTTATGTCCTCCACTAGATTAAGAACTTCTTGGGGGCAGAGAGTATGATTTTTAATTTGTTTAACCTGATCAAAACTCAGTGCCTAGCACTTAGAAGGCTCGGTGATGAATGAACAGAATAAGTAAACAGATGATGGAAGAATGGATAGATAAAATGATAGATGGATGATGGATGGATGGACAAATAGATGAGCAAAGAATGGATAAAATAATGGGAGTCCAGGGTAGGGAGAAATTACTGCTAGTTGGTAATGAAGATGGAGGAAAGACTTAAGCCGGACTTATAATAAAAATGCAGATAAAGCCTCTCTGATTTACTGGTTATATCTCAGAAATTCATCCTATTCTAACTTGTGCCACTC